>NW_022195823.1:173350-385032 GCF_008641045.1 Pistacia vera | reverse complement strand
AGTAGTCATGCTATTTGATATAACAAAGTGATAGTTGAACTTTTATGATCTTATAAGAATGGGTGAATGTGTTTCTTCCTCTTACACGTTTGACTCTCATTACAGGCTTTTATTGATGTTGATAGGGATCTGACTGAGAGGGAAACTCCAATGGACCGTTTAATTTGTGGAGATGTTGGATTTGGTAAAACTGAAGTTGCACTACGTGCCATCTTCTGTGTAGTTTCTGCAAGGAAGCAGGCTATGGTTCTAGCACCTATTGTTTTAGCCAAAAAACATTTTGATGTTATTTCTTAGCGGTTTTCCATATATCCTAATATCAATGTTGGACTGCTGAGTCGGTTTCAGGTATGGTATGGGTTAGCCTTTTCTCTCTTTAAGTCAAACAGATGGTTCTGTATGTACATTGGGAAAAAATGGTTTTGGTAATCCAAGTTAAAGAACTTTTTTGGTCTAGAACATGTTATGAGTTCCTTGGTTCATTTCGTAAGTCTAATTACCTTGTTACAAAATACAGACTAAAGCAGAGAAAGAGGAGTATCTATACATGATAAAAAAGGTCATCTGAACATTATTGTGGGAACTTATTCACTTCTTGGAAGTCGTGTTGTACATAACAATCTAGGTCTTCTTGTGGTCGATGAGGAACAGGTCGGCCTCCAAGTTTTATTACTCTTGGATGTTTAGATTGACCTGGATTTGTTCTCAATATTTTCTGAAATAGCTTTTAATTGTCATTCATGTGCAACAATTCTTTGGTTTGCAGAGGTTTGGTGTCAAACATAAGGAGAAGATTTGTAACGGCCAACATGGAGGTACATGATTTAAATTATGTTTTATAGCCCTTAGTTGATTTTTGTTAGAATTATTTTAAAAGAATATGAAGAAAATGCCTTAAACTTGCATTAAGGGTAAAATGGTCTTTTCACTCAAAATTAGTTGAAATTGTGGGGAGTGAAAAGAGATAGAATTTCATAGAGAATGCAATAAAAATGAGGGCATTATGGTAATTGATTAAGGGACAAAGATGAAATTTCCAAGAAAGAGTAAGGGCAAAATGGGAAAGTGTGTTTATAAAATAAGATGATAAGGGTTTGTGACCCTTATTTCTTTCCTTCCACCGCCACTCTCCTTCTCCATTTTCTCTCATTTTTTCACTCACTTTTCCAAGGAATTTGAGGGCTTTTGAGTGGATTTTAATAGGGTTTTGATTCTAGGCAACAAGAGGTAAGAATTCTTGCTCTTTATCTATGATTTATTTGTGTAAAAATTGAGTTCTTATGAAGTTTATGCTTAGGGTTAAGAGAAGGTTTGAATCCAACAAGAGTAGAGAGCTTCGTAGAGACTACTCAAGTATAAGGTAAGTAAATTCCACTAAAAATCCAACTTAAGTTAAAGTTTAAGAAATCAAGTGAGTAGAGATTTCTTTTAAGCATGCATATGTTATGATTATTGAGAAATTGAGATGAGATTGATGATTATTTATGCTTGTTGTTGGATATATTTGAATATGAGAACTGTATTTGATTGTATGATGATGGGTTGAAATTGGAAGAATTGGAGAAAACTCTTGGGAGTGTTTTTGCCGTGTAGGTATGGTGATGATACAAGAGAGTTTTTCTCTCATTTTGGATGGTTTAAGAAACAAATAGAATGATAATTAAAGTAGAGTTTGTATATGCACATTTATTGTTTGATGAAATGCCTAAGAAAAGTATGAGTATGAGTAGAAACTTTAATTTTATGCAACATTGCATATTTGCATTTCATGAGTGCATTTAAGTAAGAATTTTAAGCATGAGCCATCCATATGCATATATTTGTATATGTGTAATAATTTAAGAAAGAATGAAGAATTCTTAGAATAAAACACTTTTAGAGTAAAGAGAAAGAAAGAACAAGCATTAAAGAATTAAAAAAAAAAAAAAAAGTATTAAGAAAGAGAAAGAATAGGTTGTGCGATGTGGAACCGTGAGTGTTAAGAAGAAATTCCCACATACACGCCACCTTAATTGAGTGGCATAAGAAGAAGAAGAAGAACTGTACGACCCGTAAGAGTGTAAGTGGATGAGGGTTGTACCAAGAAGAATTCCTACATGCACGCCACCTTAATTGAGTGGCCTAAGAAGAAAGAAGAATTTGTACGGTCCACAAGAGTGCATGTAGATGAGGACTGTACTCACTCACACGGCCAAGGTTTCAAATCCATGCATCAACCGAGTCCGATCAGTAAAGAATAAGAAAAGAAAGAACGAGAAAAGAAAGAATAAGAATAAGAAAGAATGAGAAGGCTTGAACAAGCAAAGAAAAGAAAAACAAGAAAGAAAAAAGAGAAGCTTGGGCAAGCAAGACAAGAAAGAAAAGAAAAGAAAAGAAAGAAAAGAAAAGAAATAGAAAGAAGAAAGAAAATGCATTTTTATGCATTATTATATATGCATTTCATTCATGCATATTACCATGAATTTCGTCATGGTTAGAAAGAATAGAAGGAAAGAAAGAACAGAGAGAAAGAAAGAATAGAAAGAAAGAAAGAACAGAGAGAATTCAAAAGAAAGAAAAGAACAGTGAGAATTAGAAACAGAGAAAGAAAAGAGAAAGAATTAAGAAAGAAAGAAGAAGAGAATTAAGTAAGGAAAGAATCAAAGACAAAGAAGAGTTAAGGGATTTACTTACTGAGCACTTTTATGCTCACCTCGTTGTTTTTCCATGTTTTTACAGGAAATAGGTGAGCAGTGGTCGGATGGACGTCGACAAGCGGAGAGAATTGGCATTACTGTCCACCGTTGCTAAGTTTTTATACTTGTTATTTTGATGTATGTAAAGAATTATATTTTGTAAGTAAAGAAAATGTGGGCCAAACTATTTTCATATACTAATTATGTATGATTTTATTGTATATGTTATAAAGTATACTAGTAGAAAGAAGTCATTACAAGATTGCTTCATTTAAAACTTCAGTTGATGTTCTTACTCTGTCTGCAACACCTATACCACGAACACTCTATTTAGCATTGACTGGATTTTGTGATGCTGGGTAATAATTCTATTGGCAGTCGAAGTTTTATGGATCTTAATGTTCATGATGCTAGATAATGTTTAGTTTGTTTAGTGTCTCAAATTTTGGCAAATAAGAGGAATGGCCAAACTATTTTGTAGCATTCATGAAGCTTCAAGATACAAAATCCAACATTGAAGAAAGAGCAAAACAATTTTTTCTAAAATGCAATGTAAATAATATTAAGTCAAAATTTTATCTTTGGCTGCTATGTATAGAAAAAGCATTCAGTGCAGTTTGACAACTTCAGTAAATTAAGATATGTAGTTTTGGTGTTCTGATCAAGTCACCGACTTGGACAGGTATGAACTTTGGGGATATAGAATTATGTAGCTAATGTGAAGTAGTAGGTCTAGGACTACACTGAGTTGCATTGTATTTACAGGATAGGCTAATTAGCATATTATGATATTTTTACTTACAAACTTATGGAGAGACTTTTATGGATAGACTTCATGGTTGTACATGAGTATTATCTAACACAAAGAAATGAGCTCTTTATAAATATTTGGCAGACAAACATACTAAAAAGTTATTCACACTGGTACTCACTGCTTGCTGGACCTTCAATCTTATATATCATAATTTATCCACTCTTTCTCTTTTCAGCTTAATTTCAACTCCACCTCTAGAAAGAGTTCCTATAAAAACCCATCTTTCGGCTTTCAGTAAGGAAAAGGTAATATCAGCAGTCAAGAATGAGCTACATTCTAAATTACCAGCTCCAGAGCTAGCAACTTGCTCAGATTCTGATTTCGCACCAAAATTGGACAGGTTTTTTACGTCTTGCCTCGTATAAAAGGTGAAACCTGAGTGTGTCCTGCATTAAATTTCTCATACACGAAATACTTGGGCATGATCCTCTGATTATTGTATCACAATTTGGATGATATTGTAATGTTTATCTTTTAACTGAGTTGAGAGTCAGAATTGTGTCATTTTTCTGTTTTTTTGTTCCTATTTTCGCTACTAATATTTTTTCCATGATTGATTGAAGTATTTGTTACCTTAATAGAATGTAGCATGAAATTTATTCTATACATGCATGTATTGATGTTTGGAAAAAGGAAGTTGCCCCTGCACAATAGTTTGAAAATCAAGTATTAAACTCTTTATATTACTTAAATTGTGTGTTATGTGTAACAGGACTTGAAGAAGTGATGATTTTCTTGGACAGGCATTTCCAAATGTTGATATAGCTATTGCACATGGACATGTATTTCCTCCTTTGAACTTACATATGCATGTGTTTTATATTAAATAAACTGCTACAGTAGTTTTCAGTCAAGCCCTAGAATATAAAACTTCCATACTTACCCATTGTATGAAATATAAAGGCAGTATAGTAGTTTGGTTTAAGAGAGGATATGAAGTATATTTGGGGTGTGTCTGCAAAATATCAGACTTATGAAATCTTGGGGGTGTGTCTGTAAAATACCAGACTTATGTAATGCGGTGCATTTTAGCTTAATAATGTGTATGAATACTGTACAATCTAGTAACTGTTTCAGTTAGTAAAGTTTTCTTTTCCATTCAGTTGAAACAGAGTCTCGTCTTTTTCTCTCTGGTTTTCTTGCTTCTTTTTTTATTCTCTTCAAATCTTTAATGGTATCAGAGCTATAGACAAACGTCAATGGTTGATTCTAATCTTGAGTTTTCCAATTTTGGTGCGAAATCAGAATCTGAGCAAGTTGCTAGCTCTGGAGCTGGTAATTTAGAATGTAGCTCATTCTTGACTGCTGATATTACCTTTTCCTACTGTTGTTGTTGTTGTTGTTCTTCTTCTTCTTCTTGTTTATTGTTCTTGCTCTTCTTGTCACCATTTTGTTCTTGTTTTGCCATAGTAAATGCATGAAGAGGTCACCACTTTTGGCAAGACAAGACAAAAAGGTTAAATATAATATAAAAGGTGAAGGTAAGGTTAAGCATATTCTTGAAATATTTTATTATTNACGAATTTGGAGGATGAGGAAAGGAGACATGTATTTGGCTTACCTGAGTCAGCCATAGCCGTGACAGGAGTAGGTGAAGCCTTTAATGATTCCTAGTACAATGAAAACTTGCCAAATTCATCTGCAGAGATAAGAACTGACTGATCCGAAGTATCATTAGTGGATGCAACATGGGCAGAGGGATTTCTTTTATTTATGTTCTAAAGCTTTCTACAATCACGCTTCATGTGTCCTGGCTTATGGTAATAGTGGCACATAATTCCTCCCATATTACTATTTGACCCTCCTCCTTTATTGCCACTTCCAAATTGTGATCGCCCAGATTCATAGTCATTCTTTTGACTGACGAGAGCACTACTAAACTGAACCGGTGAGGTAGCTTCTGTGCGAAGTACCCTACTAAAGACATCATGCAACGAAGAGATCTCTGGACTGGCTAGAACCTGAGACTTAGTAGTCTCAAATTCAGAAGGAAGACCTGCAAGAAAACTCATGACTATCATTTGCTCCCGTTGTTTTTGTTGAACTTTGACATCATCACTGAAGGGTAACAACATGTTCAACACTTCATAAATCTTCTTAAACTCCATAAAATAAGCTGTAAGAGACTTATCTTGTTTCTCTGCACGGTAGAATGTCTTACACACTTCATAAATATGAGAAACATTCCCTTTTCTAGAATACAGAAACTCTAAATAATTCATCAGTTCTTTAATAAACTCACAATGATTGATTAGGCCAAGTACCTCACCGTCAATAGAGTTCCGTATTTGTAGAATCAACCGAGCATCATCCCGGAGCCATGTCTTTTTCAAATCATCCTCAAGTGGATCATCAGTCATATGATCATCTTTATCAATGCTCTGCAAATACAGTATAATAGTTTTATGCCAATCATGATAATTAGTTATACCAATGAGCTTATGTTCTATAATTTTTGACATCGTCGGTATCATTTCCATCACTGGCTTTGTATTAGACATGTCTTAAACAGATGATAATCCCAATGCACACCAACAAACGGTTAAAAACAAAGCAAACTAACCAAATTTCAGTGACACCAAATCAATCAACAGCCACCACCAACCAGAGGCCACAGCACAGCAAAAAATCCAATAACCAACTGAAAACAAAGTGCCGAAAGATCACAACTAAATCCTGAGAAATATCCAAACAAAGAACAGTACTGAACTAGTAAGAAATTACCCAATCCAGCAAGAAAATGTGATGTACAAGTACCGGTGAAGCAAACGAAGAGAATCGGAGGAGAGGTCAACTCTGCATGCGCTCTCACATGCCGGCGCGTGATACTGTTCACCGGAGTTTCGGGTGACACATGGAGCTCACGCGCGGTGATTGTGATGGTCGAAAATCAGGGTTTTGCCGATCGGCGACTTCTGAATCTCCCTAGGGTGGCGGTGTTGAACAAATCTCAACCTCAACAGGTGTTCCCAATTTGAAACCCAAACCCTAATTTGCCAATTTTGAAATCCTAATTATCTTTTAAGGCTCTGATACCATGTAAACAAACGTAATGAATATTCACACTTCTCATTAATAGCTCTAAAGGATACATATTTATATACACTTGTAGTGTTCTAAATTAGGTAGATGATCAATCTAAATTGGTATAGAAGTGATCCCTATAATCAAGGATTTTAATGTGATCCCTATAATCTAGGAAGTCATATACATCTGTAACAGTCATCATAAAGTGATTCATTTTTTTTTGAGATAGTAAATCCATGAAGAGATCACCAATTTTGGAAAATAAAGACAAAAAGGTTATGTACTATATAAAAAGTGAAGGTAAAGTTTAGAATATTTTTTAAATCTTTTATTATTTAACTTGTTATTTTTTTATTTGTTTTCTTTTTCATCTTCATTACTTCGTCTAAGGTACCAACCTTTTTTTTTGGATAAGTGAGCTTTCATTAGAGAGGAGAAAAAAAAATGTACAAAAGACCCATATAAAACACCAAATTCTTGTCTTGAGTAATCTATGACATTGTTTTTTTTTTTTTTTTTTTTGTAGGGTAAAATTTGAAGAGAGGTCAAAGATCTATTATATTCATTACATCTATATTATTTATAATGTTGACATTTTTATCTTGGTGTTATAAGCATCTAATTTTATTTTTTTGTTTTGTCATCACAGAGGGATTCATTTTTTGCAATTGTAAATGCATGAAGAAATCACCAATTTTGGGAAGTCAAGGCAAAAACGGTACTATATAAAAGGTGAAAGTCTATTTTCATATGACTTTTGAAGAGTTTAAAGCAACAGGTTTATCAATTGTTTTTATATTTTAATTATTTATAATGATTATTAACTTGTTTTGGTTATGTTTATCCTTTATCGTGTGCATTATTATGCAAGGCACCAAACTTTATATTGTCTCAAAAGTGAATTCTTTTTAATTACTTTTGTAGGAGATTATACTACGATGTCAGGAAAAAAATATCAAGTGTTATATTCTTATAATTATTGTTGTTTGTTCTGGGCTATTGTTGCTGTTAATTTGGTTGATATTGTCTTGTTTTTCCTTTGTTTTGTTGTTGTTCTTCTCATTTCAATTGTTTGCTTGTTATTGTTGTCGTTGCTGTTTATGTGATTGTTGGTGTTGTTGCTCTTCTTGTTTCTACTATTGTTTTTTTTGTTGTTTGTTCATTATTTGTTTGATTAGAGTGTGTTGCTCTTTTCATTATGCTACTTTGTTGTTGTTGTTCTTCTTCTTCTTCTTCTTCTTCTCTTCTTGTTTATTGTTTATGTTTCTTCTGATCGTTGGTTTTTATCCTATTGTTTGTTGATGTTGTTGTTTATTTGATTGTTAAAGTTTTGTTCTTCGTCTTTCAATATTGTTTTTATTAGTGGTGGTTGTTTTTCTTTTTTATGAAGAGGTCACCACTAGGAAGTCAAACAAAAATGTCAAGTGTTATATTCTTTAATTATATTGTTTGTTCTAGCTATTTTGTTTGTTAATTTTGTTGGTATTGTTTGCTCTTCTCTTCTGTTTGTTGTTGTTCTTCTCGTTTCTAGTGTTTTGCTTCTTGTTGTTGTTGTTGGTTTGTTTTATTGATTATTGGTGTTGTTGCTTTTCTTGTTTCTGTGTTGTTTATTTGGTTGTTGTTATTATTTGTTTATTATTAGTGTTGTCTCTCTTCTTCTTCTGCTACTGTTGTGTTTTCTTCTCTTGTTTATTGTTTCTTCGTCTATTGTTGTTTTTTTATCCTATTGTTCAGTTGATGTTGTTGTTTTTTATTGTTAGAGTTGTTGGTTCTTGTTTCAATAGTTGTTTATTTAGTGGTGGTTGTTTTTCCTATTTACTGTTTCTTATGTTGTTGTTTTGTTTGATGTTAGAGTTGTGCTCTTTGTTTCGTTTTTGTGGTATTTTGCTTGTTATTCTATTTTTTTTTGTTGTTTAGTATCCAACTGTCAAAATTCATGTGCCATCATTACATAAAATCTCATTCATACTTGACCAGTTTTGTATGAATAATCTCATAAGAACCACTTAGTTGATATTTTGATTTTGAATGACATAACTCCTTTGTTTGTTTTATTTGGGTATTATTATTTCTAACTTGAAAGGGAGAGGTAGCGAGTTTACGCTTTGAGTAATCTAGACAAAATGTTCTGTGTGTAAGGTTTGAAGTGGTGAAGATATAAGGTTTCGTATATTCTTGAAATCTTTTATTATTTAAACTGTTATTTTATTATTTTTTTATCTCTTCATTACCTACTCCAAGCACCATTCCACCTTAGAAATCTGACATTATTTTTTGTTGGATTTGATTTTGTGGGTACGCTTGAAGAGAGTTGGGTCTAATATATTCATGACGTCTTATTTTATAATTGTTGTTATTTTTATCGTGTGCTATAAGCATATATTTTTTTTTTTTGTCGTCACAAAGGATTCATTTTTTGCAACAGTAAATATATGAAGAGGTCACCATTACTGGGAAGTTAATACAAAAAGTTAAGTATTATAATAAAGGTGAGGTAAGGTTTAGTATATTCTTGAAATCTTTTATTAGTTAACAGTTATTTTTTATTTGATTTTGTTATACTCTTATTGCTTGTTCTAAGGCACAAAATTTGCACCTTGAGTAATTGACTAATTTTTTTGGATTTGTTTTTGGGTAACATTTAAGAGAGGTAGAGATCTAAAATATTAATGACATATATATTATTTATATGTTGATATTTTTGTCTTGGTGTTATAAGATTATTATTTTTTTTTTTTTTTTTTGTCATCACAAAGGGATTCATTTTTTGCAATTGTAAATGCGAAGAGATCACTATTTTGGGTAGTCAAGACTAAAGGTTTTATACTATATAAATGAGTAAGGTTTATTATATTCTTGAAATTTTTAATAATTTTATTATTTTGTTTTTGTATTTCTTGATTACTGCCTCTGAGGCACCAAATTCACACCTTGAGTAATCTTTACATTGTCTTTTTTTTTTTTTTTTTTTTTTTTTTTGCTTGTTTTTGTAGGATAATGTTTGAGAGAGGTTAGAGTATAAAAATTCATACATCTATATTATTTCTAATGTTTTTTTTTTTTTTTTTTTTGTCATTTGAAATGGATTCTTTTTTGCAATAGTAAATGCTGAAAGTTCACCACTTTGGTAGACAAGACAAAAAGGTCAAATACAATATAAAAGAGTAAGTGTTTAGTTTATCTTGAAATATTTATTATTTAAACTGTTATTTATTATTTGTTTTGTTATCATTTTGATTACTTGCTCTAAGGCACCAAATTCACACCTTAAGTATCTAGTGACATTGTTTTTTTCTTTTTTGCAGATAACGTTTGAAGAGAGATCAAATGTCATAATTATTACATTTTGAGTTGTTTACAATGTTTATATTTTTTTTCTTGTGTTATGAACAACTAATATTTTTTTTATACAAAGGATTCATTTTTTGCAACGTAATGCATGAAAAAGCTCAACCAATAATTTGTGAGAAGTCGAGACTTAAGTACTATATAAATAGTGAAGGTAAAGTTTATTATATTCCAAAAAAATATTTTGTAAACTATTTTATATTTGTTTTTTATGATCAAGATTACTGCTCTAAGGACAACATTCCTGAGTAATCATAAACTTGGTTTTTTTTTTTTTTTTTTTTTTTTTTTTTTGTAGGAACATTAAAAAGAGGTCAAAGGTATAATATATCATGACATTTTTGTTTTTTATAATGTTTATATTTTTATCTTGGTGTTATAAGCACTATTATATTATATATATATATATATATATTTCTTCGTGTAAAGTGTTTATTTTTGCATAGAATGCATGTTGGGTCACCAATTTTGGGAAATCAAGACAAAAAGGTTGTCTTTATAAAGGTGAAGGTAGGTTTAGTATTTTTTAATCTTTTATTATTAAATTGTATTTTATTATGTTTTCTTATCATCTTCATTACTTGCTCCAACACCAAACTTTTTTTGGATAGTAAGCTTTCATTAGAGAGGAGAAAAGGAATGCACAAAGCTTATATAAACAACCAAATTCATTTCTTGAGTAATCTATGACATTTTGTTTTTTTTTTTTTTTTTTTTTTTTTTTTTTTTGTAGGATACATTGAAAAGGGTCAAGGTCTGTTATGTTTATTACATCTATATATTTATAATGTATATTTTTTTCTTGGTGTTTAAGTTCTTTTTTTTTTTTTTTTTTTTTTTTGTCATCACAAAGGATTCATATTTAGCAATCTAAATGCATAGAGGTCACCAATTAGGGATGTCAGACAAAAACTTTAAGTACTATAAATGTGTAGGTAATTCAGCATATTCTTGAAATCTTTATTATTTTAAATTGTTATTTTATTATTTGTTTTTGTATCATTTGATTACTTGCTCTAAGGCACCAATTCACGCCTTAAGTAACTATGAACTATTTTTTATTTTTTTTTGGTACATAATGTTTGAAGAGAGGTCAGAGTTCTAATATATTCATTGCATTATGTTGTTTATATAAAAACTAATATATTTTTTTTCCATCACAGAGGATTCATTTTTTGCAACATATAATGCATGAAAAGTCACATTTTGGAAAGTCAAGACAAAAAGGTTAAGTACTACATAAATGTGAAGGTAATTTTATTATTATTAAATTTTTATTTTTTTAAATGTTTTTTATCATTTGTATTTGTTATCATCTTGATTACTTCCTCGAAGCAACAAATTCCCGCCTTGTGTAATCTATAACATTGGTTTTTTTTTTTTTTTTTTTTTTTTTTTTTTTTTTAGGATAACACTGAATAGAGTTTGAGGTCTAATATATTCATAACTCTTCATTTTTTATAATGTTTATTTTTTGTCTCGGTGTTTATACTTTTTTTTTTTTTTTTTTTTTTTTTGTAATCATAAAGTGATTCATTTTTTTTTGAGATAGTAAATGCAAGAGGTCACCATTTTGGAAATCAAGACAAATGTAATACTATATAAAAGTGAGGTAAGGTTTAGTATTTTTTTTAAATCTTTTATTATTTAACCGGTTTTTTGTTATTTGTTTTCTTTTTCATCTTCATACTTCTTCTAAGTACCAAACTTTTTTTGGATAAGTGAGCTTTCATAGAGAGGAACAAAAATATACAAAAGACCTATATAAACACCAAATTCTTGTTTTGAGTAATCTAATGACGTTGTATTTTTTTTTTTTTTTTTTTTTTTTTTTTTGTAGGACCATTTGAAGAGAGTCAAGATCTATTATTTCATTACATCTATATTATTTATAATGTTGATATTTTAATCTTGGTGTTATAGCATCTATTTTTTTTTTTTTTTGTTTTGTTTTGTTATCACAAAGGGATTTCATTTTTGCAATCGTAAATGAATGAAGAAGTCACCAGTTTAGGAAGTCAAGGCAAAACGGTACTATATAAGGTGACGTCGCTTCATATGACTTTTGAAGAGTTTAAAACAATAGGTTTATTAATTGTTTTTATATTTTAATTATTTATAATGATTATTAACTTGTTTTGGTTATGTTTACCCTTTATCTTGTGAAGTATTATGCAAGGCACCAAACTTCATATTGTCACAAAAATGAATTCTTTTTAATTACTTTTCAGGAGATTATACTACATTGTCAAGAAAAAAATGTCAAGTGTTATATTCTTATAATTATTATTGTTTGTTCTGGCTATTGTTGTTGTTAATTTGGTTGGTATTGTCTTGTTTTTCCTTTTGTTTGTTGTTGTTCTTCTCGTTTCAGTTGTTTGCTTGTTGTTGTAGTTCCTGTTGTTGTTGTTGTTGTTGTTGTTGTTGTTGTTGTTGCTGTTGCTGTTGCTGTTTATTTGATTCTTGGTGTTGTTGCTCTTCTTGTTTCTACGGTTGTTTATGTGGTTGTTGTTGTTATTATTTGTTTGATTATTAGTGTTTTTGTTCTTCTTCATTCTGCTATTGTTGTTGTTCTTCTTCTTCTTCTTCTTCTTGTTTATTGTTTCTTCGATCGTTGTTTTTTACCCTATTGTTTTGTTGATGTTGTTGTTTATTTGATTGTTAGAGTTGTTGTTCTTCCTTTTCCAATAGTTGTTTATGTAGTGGTGGTTATTTTTCTTGTTTATGAAGAGATCACCAACTAGGAAGTCAAGACAAAAATGTCAAGTGTTATATTCTTATCATTATTATTGTTTGTTCTAGCTATTGCTGCTGTTAATTTTGTTGGTATTGTCTTGTTTTTCCTTCTATTTGTTGTTGTTCTTCTCGTTTCTATTGTTTGTTTCTTCTTCTTCTTCTTCTTGTTGCTGTTTATTTGATTGTTGGTGTTGTTGCTCTTCCTTTTTCTGCTGTTGTTTATTTGGTTCTTGTTGTTATTCTTTGTTTGATTGTTAGTGTTGTTGCTCTTCTTCATTCTGCTACTCTTCTTCTTCTTCTTCTTCTTTTTGTTTATTGTTTCTTCGATCATTGTTTTTTATCCTATTATTCAGCTGATGTTGTTGTTTGTTTCATTGTTAGAGTTGTTGCTCTTCTTGTTTTAATAGTTGTTGTTTATTTAGTGGTGGTTGTTTTTCTTGTTTACTGTTTCTTCTGTTGTTGTTTATCTAATTATTAGTGTTGTTGCTCGTCTTGTTCCCGTTGTTGTGGTATTTGGCTGTTTGTTCTATTTTTGTTGTTGTTTAGTATCCAACTGTCAAAATTCATGTGCCATCATTACATTAATATCATCATTCATACTTGACCAGTTTTGTATGAGTAATCTCATAAGAACCACCTTAGGTTGATATTTTGATTTTGGATGACATAACTCCTTCTGTTTATTTTATTTGGGTATTATTATTTTTCTAACTTGAAAGGGAGAGGTAGCGAGTTTACGCTTTGAGTAATCTATGACAAAATATGTTCTTTGTGTAAGGTTTGAAGTGGTGAGGATAAAAGGTTTCATATATTCTTGAAATCTTCTATTATTTAAACTGTTATTTTTTTATTTTTTTATCATCTTCATTACCTGCTCCAAGGCACCAAATTCACGCCTTGAGAAATCTATGACATTATTTTTTGTTGGATTTGTTTTTGTAGGGTAACATTTGAAGAGAGGTTAAGGGTCTAATATATTCATGACGTCTATTATTTTTATAATGTTGTTATTTTTTTCTTGGTGCTATAAGCATATAATTTTTCTTTTTTTGTCATCACGAAGGGATTCATTTTTTGCAACAGTAAATACATGAGGAGATCACCAATATTGGGAAGTTAATACAAAAAGGTTAAGTATTATATAAAAGGTGAAGGTAAGGTTTAGTATATTCTTGAAATCTTTTATTATTTGATTTTGTTGTACTCTCTATTGTTTGTTCTAAGGCAAAAAATTTGCACCTTGAGTAATTGACATTATTTTTTTTGAATTTTTTTTGTAGGATAACATTTAAAGAAAGGTTAGAGATCTAAAATATTAATGACATCTATATTATTTATAATGTTGATATTTTTGTCTTGGTGGTATAAGCATCTAATTTTTTTTTTATTTTTTTTTCATCATCACAAAGGGATTAATTTTTTGCAATAGTTAATGCATGAAGAGGTCACTAATTTTGGGAAGTCAAGACTAAAAGGTTATATACTATATAAAAGGTGAAGGTTAGGTTTATTATATTTTTGAAATTTTTAATAATTTTATTATTTGTTTTTGTTATTATCTTGATTACTTGCACTAAGGCACCAAATTCACAACTTGAGTAATCTATTACATTGTTTTTTTTACTTGTTTTTGTAGGGTAATGTTTGAAGAGAGGTTAGAAGTATAAAATATTCATGACATCTATATTATTTCTAATGTTGATATTTTTGTCTTAGTGTTATAAGCATTTAATTTAATTTTTTTTTTTTTTTTTTTTTGTCATCAGAAATGGATTCTTTTTTTGCAATAGTAAATGCATGAAGAGGCCACCACTTTTGGCAAGACAAGACAAAAAAGTTAAATACAATATAAAAGGTGAAGGTGAGGTTTAGCTTATTCTTGAAATATTTTATTATTTAAACTATTATTTTTTTGTTATCATCTTGATTATTTGCTTTGAGGCACCAAATTCACGCCCTAAGTAATCTATGACATTGTTTTTTTTCTTTTTGCAGGATAACATTTGAAGAGAGATCAGATGTCTAATATATTAATTACATTTAGGTTGTTTATAATGTTTATATTTTTATCTTGGTGTTATAAACAACTAATATTTTTTTTAATATCATTTTTTGCAACAGTAAATGCATGAAAAGTCACCAATTTTGAGAAGTCGAGACAAAATGGTTAAGTACTACATAAATAGTGAAGGTAAAGTTTAGTATATTCCTGAAATTTTTTATTTTGTAAACTGTTATTTTATTATTTGTTTTTATTATGATCAAGATTACTTGCTCTAAGGCAACAAATGCACGCCTTGAGTAATCTATAACATTGGGGTTTTTTTTTTTTTTTTTTTTTTTTTTTTTTTTTTTTAGGGCAACATTAAATAGAGGTCAGAGCTAAATATTCATGGCATTTTTGTTTTTTTATAATATTTATATTTTATCTTGTGTTTATATATATAAATAATTGGTCATCGTAAGTGATTCATTTTTTGCAATAGTGAATGCATGAAGAGGTCACCAATTTTGGGAAATCAAGACAAAAAGGTTAAGTACTATATAAAAGGTAAAGTAAGGTTTAGTATATTTTTAAATTGTTTATTTTATTTTTTTTTTTTATCATCTTCATTACTTGCTCGCACAAACTTTTTTTGGATAAATAAGCTTTCATTAGAGAGGAGAAAAGGATGTACAAAAGACCTATATACATGAAATTCATGTCTTGAGTAATCTTGACATTTTTTTTCTTTTTTTTTTTTTTTTTGTAGGTAACATTTTAAGAGAGGTCAAAGGTTTATGTTCATAACTCTATATTATTATAATGTTGATATTTTATCTTGGTGTAATAAGCATTTTTTTTTTTTTTTTTTTTTTTTTCAACACAAAGGAAATCATATTTTGCAATCGTAAATGCTGGAGAGGTCACCAATTATGGATGTCAAGACAAAACTAGTATTATATAAAATGTGTATGAGATTCAGCATATTCTTGAAATCTTATATTATTTATTGTTATTTTATTATTTGTTTTGTTATCATCTTTATCACTTGCTCTAGACACCAAATTCACGCCTAAGTAAACTATGACACTTTTTTTTTTTTTTTTTTTTTTGTGTTAGGATAATGTTTGAAGAAAGTTAGAGGTCTAATATATTAATACATCTATGTTGTTTATAATGTTTATTTTTATCTTGGCGTTATAAAACAACTAATATTTTTTTTCCATCAAAAGGGATTCATTTTTTGCATAGTAAATGCATGAAAAAGTCCCCATTTGGGAAGTCAAGAAAAAAGGTTAATTACTACATAAATGATTTTATTTTTTAAACTGTATTTTATTATTTGATTTGTTATCATCTTGATTACTTCCTCTAAAGCAACAAATTCACCTCTTTGTAATCTATACACTGGTTTTTTTTGTTTTTTTTTTTTTTTTTTTTTTTGTAGGGTAACACTTGAATAGTTTAGAGGTCTAATATATCATGATATCTTCATTTTTTAAATGTTTATTTTATCTTGGTGTTCTACCATTTTTTTTTTTTTTTTTTTTTTTTTTTGTTCATCATAAAGGATTCATATTTTTTTTGCAATAGTAATGCATAAGAAGTCACCAATTTTGGAAAATCAAGACTAGGAGGTTACATAAAAATAAAGGTAAGGTTTATATATTTTTTAAATCTTTTTATTATTTCACCTTTTTTGTTATTTGTTTTCTTTTTCATCTTCATTACTTCTTCTAAGGTACCAAACTTTTTTTGAATAAATGAGCTTTCATTATAGAGGAGAAAAAGAATGTACAAAAAACCTATATAAAACACCAAATTCTTGTCTTGAATAATCTATGGCCTTTTCTTTTTTTCTTTTTTTTTTTGTAGGGAACATTTGAAGAGAGGTCAAAGATCTATTATATTCATTACATCTATATTATTTATAATGTTGATATTTTTATCTTGGTGTTGTAAGCATCTAATTTTTTTTTTTTTTTTTTTCTTTGTCATCACACAGGGATTAATTTTTTGCAATCGTAAATGCATGAAGAAGTCACTAGTTTTAAGATGTCAAGGCAAAAAGGGTACTATATAAAAGGTGAAAGTCTATTTTCATACGACTTTTAAAGAGTTTAAAACAATAAGTTTAGTAGTAGTTTTTTTTATATTTTAATTATTTATAATGATTATTAACTTGTTTGGTTAAACCTTTATCTTGTGCATTATTATGCAAGGCACCAAACTTCATAGTGTCTCAAAAATGAATTTTTTTTAATTACTTTTGCAAGAGATTATACTAGGAAGTCAAGACAAAAATGTCAGGTGTTATGTTCTTATAATTATTATTGTTTGTTCTGGCTATTGTTGTTGATAATTTGGTTGGTACTGTCTTGTTTCTCCTTTTGTTTGTTGTTGTTCTTCTCGTTTCTATTGTTTGCTTCTTGTTGTTGTTGTTGTTGTTTATTTGATTGTTGGTGTTGTTGCTCTTCTTGTTTCTGCTGTTGTTTATTTGGTTGT
Source organism: Pistacia vera (assembly GCF_008641045.1). Classification (NCBI taxonomy): domain Eukaryota; kingdom Viridiplantae; phylum Streptophyta; class Magnoliopsida; order Sapindales; family Anacardiaceae; genus Pistacia; species Pistacia vera. The sequence goes on along the minus strand of NW_022195823.1, from coordinate 367,943 downwards.
TGTTGTTATTATTTGTTTGATTATTAGTGTTGTTGCTCTTCTTCATTCTACTACTATCGTTGTTGTTATTCTTCTTCTTCTTCTTTTTTATTGTTTCTTCGATCATTATTTTTTATCCTATTGTTCTATTGATATTGTTGTTTATTTGATTGTTAGAGTTGTTGTTCTTCTTGTTTCAATAATTGTTGTTTATTTAGTGGTGGTTGTTTTTCTTGTTTATTGTTTCTTCTGCTATTATTTATCTGATTGTTAGTGTTGTTGCTCTTCTTGTTTCCATTGTTGTGGTATTTTGCTGTTTGTTATGTTTTTGTTGTTGTTTAGTATCCAACTGTCAAAATTCATGTGCCATCATTACATTAATATCATCATTCATACTTGACCAGTTTTGTTGAGTAATCTCATAAGAACGACCTTAGATTGATATTTTGATTTTGGATGACATAATTCCTTTTGTTTGTTTTATTTGAGTATTATTATTTTTCTAACTTGAAAGGGAAAGGTATCGAGTTTACGCTTTAAGTAATCTGTGACAAAATATGTTCTTTGTATAAGGTTTGAAGTGGTGAAGATGAAAAGTTTAGTATATTCTTGAAATCTTTTATTATTTAAACTGTTATTTTTTTATTTTTTTTATCATCTTCATCACCTGCTCCAAGGCACCAAATTCACGCCTTGAGAAATCTATGACATTATTTTTTGTTGGATTTGTTTTTGTAGGGTAATGTTTGAAGAGAGGTCAGAGATCTAATATATTCATGACGTCTATTATTTTTATAATGTTGTTATTTTTATCTTGGTGCTACAAGCATATAATTTTTCTTTTTTTGTCGTCACAAAGGGATTCATTTTTGCAACAATAAATACATGAAGAGGTCACCAATATTGGGAAGTTAATACAAAAAAGTTAAGTATTATATAAAAGGTGAAGGTAAGGTTTAGAATATTCTTGAAATCTTTTATTATTTAAACAGTTATTTTATTATTTGATTTTGTTATACTCTTGATTGCTTGTTCTAAGGCACAAAATTTGCACCTAGCGTAATTGACATTATTTTTTTTGGATTTGTTTTTGTAGGGTAACCTTTAAAGAGAGGTTAGAGATCTAAGGGTGCGTTTGGTTTATTATTTTGAATAGAATTTTGGGAATAATATTGGGTAGTTGAATAGGAGAGTATTACAAGGCGAAATTTAAAAATTTATAAAAAAACCCCCTAGGTTTGCTAATTTAATTAAACACCCCAATATATAAAATGATAAAAACACCCTCACCACTCGCAATGCCAGATTCCGGCCACCACAGCCGGAATCTGGCCGAAAAATTGTGTTACGACACAGACCGGTCGGATCTGTGTCGTAACGCATCGATATGGCCTTTTCCGGCCATATCCACCACGGATCCGGCCGGAAAAGGCCAGATCTACGGTCAAATGTGGCTGTCGACGGCCACAAAGGTCCATCTTTGGCCGTCAGCAACGGCCAAAGATATTGCCGTCGTTGACCATCAACGACGGTCATTTCTTTAGCTGTCGCTGAAGGCCAGATCAGTGAATAACCGGCCAGTTCCGGTCGTGGTGTAAGCCGTTGTGACACATTCCAGCTACCACCGATGGTGGTTGCCGGAATCTGGAAAGTATGGGTAGGTGGGGGTGTTTTTACTAATTTTTAAACTTTTTTTGGGGGTATTTAGTGAAATTAATAAACTTAAGGAGTCTAAAAGTATTCAAAAAATATACTAATATTTCTGGAATAATATGCCAAACAATATTTGGAGAATATGGATAGAAATATTGAATCAAACGCACCCTAAAATATTCATGACATCTATATTATTTATAATATTATATTTTTATCTTTGTGTTATAAGCATCTAATTTTATTTTATTTTTGTCATTACAAAGGGATTCAATTTTTGCAATAGTAAATGTATGAAGAGGTCACTAATTTTGGGAAGTTAAGACTATAAGTTTATATATTATATAAAAGGTGAAAGTAAGGTTTATTATATTCTTAAAAATTTTAATAATTTTGTTATTTGTTTTTGTTATTATCTTGATTACTTGTGCTAAAGCACCAAATTTACACCTTGTGTAATCTATTACATTGTTTTTTTTGAAAAGAGAAGTATAAAATATTCGTGACATCCATATTATTTCTAATGTTGATAATTTTCCTAAATGTGTGCCCTTCAGTCTTCAATAGCATTAAAATTCCTAAACTTGCGGGCCTAATTTTATATTTGGAGCAAGATTAAAGTTGATTAGGGTTCATGTGCTTTTTAAGAATATTAAATCCTGTAAATTATCAATCTTGAGAGTTCCGATTGGTAAGAGTTAGATTACTCAAGATTCAAGAGTGTTGTTGTTCAGATGTAACAAGAACAAAAATAACTATCTTAAGTAAAAACGTGGGTAGGGAAAATACACATCAAAGCGTCAATATCATGACAGTAATACTAAAAAATATCTGTCATGCATGACTACAAATGATTAACCGATAAATCAAAAATTTGCAAACCATCGCTTTTACTCCTCGAATGGATATCATCCCCTTCAACAGAAATGAATTTTGGGCTTGCTAATGACGGCATTGAGCTCATTCTTCTGCAACAAATTCTGTTGAAGATTTGAACAAAAGAATTTTAATTAAGACAAATGCATAACAGTAATACAGTAATACAGTGAAATCACAAACCATATCCACTTTCAATCGAAGATACAAAGCATTTATGTGAATTGCCCTACCCAAACAATCAAAAAACATTTCATTAAATCTTAAAAGTTTATCGACACCCTGAAACAAGTCGAGCAGTAGCAGAATACACAAACCTGTCACCAAAAAAAAAAAAAAAAGTACGCAAAAGCAATTATAAACACTGCAGGACACCCAACCTTCATCCAGCAACAAACTAGTAAAAACTCATTGGACCCACATCAGAAAATGAGCTCATAGAACCATACAACAAGATTGACTCCATCAAGCGTACTTTTAAAGAATACCCACGAATGAGAGTAGTCCAAAGAAAGGGGTTTCTATATTTTACCTGCTAAAAAATGAGAGAAAGATAGGAATCCATGAGAATCAACAAAATTAAATTGATTCAAATTGGGGGAGAATAGGGTTTCTTTGAGTTTTGGTTTGGAGAAGAAGAAAAGAGCCGTTGGAGTGACTATTGAAGTGCGCAGGAGAAGTTCCTCTTATAACGGAGGAAGTGAAGTTTGGTTATCAAATTCAACAAATCCAACGGTTATTTTTGTATTTGACTTTTTAAGTGGAGGACATTGGATTATACATAAGTTCTACCTTTACTCTATTTACCTATTTCAATTCAACGTATAACATTTTTTTACGAATGGGCTACAATCTCATTTTTTTTACAACGTATGTGGGAAAGGGCCTTCTGTACATGGGCTCCTATAAGTTTGGCCTAGTCCAATGTGTAAAGATGTTGTTTTGTTTTGATAATATTTGACGGCTTGTACTGCAATAGTTGGTTGCATTGCCATGGAGCGTGGCTCAACTTGGTTGGATTTTGGGACCCCTTGTTCTCGTTACTTATTACACATCCATTATTTTCTCTAATTGCTATCGAACTCCTGACCCTGTCATTGGAAGAAGAAACCATAGTTACGGAGATGCTGTGAGAACACTCTTAGGTATAATTATTTTTCATTTCGATCCCTATTGGAACATTAACTACCAGCTAATTACATAGCAAAATAATGAAGTTTAATTTTCTCAATCCTTTGTTGCAGGTCCGATTGAGGTACTACTTTATAGTATATTACAATATACAATGTACAATATTATGGGGAACGATGATTAGTTACACGATTACAACTACCATTAGTGTCACGTAAGTTCATTCAACACGTATCATATATCATATGTAGTGATAGAGCCAACAATTTCTTTCCGTTAGGGCAAATTAAAAATACAAAATTGAAGGGAATTAATTGAATTTCCCAAGGGCAGCTGGGGGCATGAGCCCCCCTTTCAGCGTTTAGTGGCTCCATGTCTGTCACTTTTTCAATGTAACAGGACTTTGAAGAGATCAACTTGTTTCCATGAGAAGGGACAAAATGCAACATGTGGAGTATTTGGAAATCTATACATGCTAACCTTTGGAGCAATTAAAATGATTCTATCTCAATTGAAATTATTTTGGTTTTATACTTTTTAACTATAGTTATTACTTACATTTTAATACTTAAACTTGATTAAGAATACTTTGAAGAGGGATATAATATGATAATTTTGGAATAAAATTAAGAGGGAAAGTGGTTGTAAAAAATCCAATTACCAACTGATCCAATCTTATTCTGAATATTAGCTTAATCTTATTTTGGATTCTAATCATGAGCACCAGATCTTCACCTTCCATCTTCGTGGTGAGCCTTGAAAATCATCCATGCATTAATATTACCCAATCTCAAAACTCTTACTCTTGGATTCAACCCCAGGAAGAAGAAGGTGACATGGAAAGAGGGAACTGTAGACCACAAGTTCCTTCAAAAGAAGACATTCTGTATCTTCCAAAAACACAAGAGCTTACGATGAAGATGAAGACCCAAATGAAATTTGTTAATTAATTAGTAATTATATTAGGAACGGAATTTTATTATTATTATTATTTTACGTAATTTGTGATTTATTGTTTCTTTTTTATGTATTAATTGCATTTAAGCCTTTTTGGTGTATTTAAAGCTTAGCTTTTTCGGTGATTATTTTATAGTGCTATTTTGTTGTAATTATGCCCCGCGAGTGACTTAGCTTTTATTGGACAAACTTAGGCTTAAATAGCCTTTACAAACTTAACAGAAAATGAGAAAAACCTGCTCACGTTCAACTACTTAACGTGATGAGTGCAACAAAGGAAATGTAACAAATATCCTAAAGACTAGGACTTATTCAAATAAAAATCTTAACTGAATCCCTAAACTTTCTCTTCATTCCCTCCCTTAAACTAGTTACTAACTACAAGTCTACAACTAGTTTAAATCGGGAACTTGACAAACTCCCAGCTGACTTCGAAACTTCTGAAATGAATCCATTGTGAGGGGCTTTGTCATGACATCTGCCAGTTGTTCTTGTGTTCCACAGTAAACTAATTCAACTGCTCCTTCTCGTGTAAGATCACGAAGAAAATGGAATTGCACATCAATGTGCTTGCTTCGGCCATGTAACACAGGATTTTTTGACAACTTAATCGTGGAATTGTTATCACAAAAGATTGTTGTACACTTGCTTTCTTCTAGACTCAGCTTCTCAATTATTCTCTTCATCCAAACAGCTTGACTAGCACAAGCAGCTGCAGCCGCAAACTCCGCTTCTGTGGTTAAAAGTGTGACTATAGGTTGTTTTCTTGAAGACCAGGCAACAGCTCCAGATCCCAACATGAAAACATAGCCTGATGTACTCTTTCTATCTTCTACATCTCCTGCATAGTCACTATCTGTATAACCAACTAGACCTTCACGCCCTCCTTTCTTGTAGAAAACTCCAAGTCTAATGGTTCCTTGCAAGTACCGTAGTATCCTTTTGGCTGCCATTAAATGCAATTCAGTTGGTTTGGCCATGTACCTGCTAATCAAGCTCACTGCAAACATCAAATCTGGCCTCATAGCTGTTAGGTTCATAAGACATCCTACCATCTGCTTGAACAAACTCTCATCAATATGAACTCCATTTTCATCTTTGAAAAGCTTACAACCTGGAACAAAAGGATTATGAACCGAGTTGCTATTTTCCATCTTAAACCTCTTCAAGACATCTAAAGCATATTTCTTTTGACAAATATAAATCCCATCAGACCTTTGTAAAACTTCTATGCTTAGAAAAAATCTCATCTTTCCCAAATCAGTCATATCAATTCCCTCAACATAGAGCTTTTAAATTCGCTAAACATCAATTCATCATTGCCAGTAAATATTAAGTCATCATCATATAAACTGACAATGAGAATCTTACCTCCCTTAGTCGTTGTAATGAATAACGTATGCTCACTATAACACTTCTCGAACCCTTCACTTAAGAAATGTGCTTCAATACGGCTGAACCAAGCTCGTGGAGCTTGTTTCAGCCCATATAAGGCTTTCTTCAACTTGTAGACTTCCTGGGGGCTGTTCTTCAGTTCATAACCCTTTGGTTGCTCCACAAACACTTCTTCGTTGAGTTCTCCATGCAAGAAGGCAGATTTGACATCAAGTTGATAGAGAGTCCACCCTTTTTGTGCCGCTAGAGCCACAACCATTCTTACTGTGTCCATTCTTGCAACTGGTGCAAATACTTCGGTGTAGTCTATCCCTTGTCGTTGCACATACCCTTTTGCCACCAACCGAGCCTTCAATTTATCCACTTCACCGTTTTCTTTGAGTTTAGTTTTATAAACCCACTTCACTCTAATCTTCTTTGCACCCTTGGGAAGATCAGTAAGTTCCCATGTGTTGTTTCTCTCTATAGCCTGTATCTCTGTGTCCATAGCTGTCCTCTATTTGTCATGTTTTACTGCTTCTTCAAAACACACTGGATTTGTTGAAGCAAATAGAGCTGAATTAACATTTGCCTCGTCTTCCTCCGAAAGTCCTTCCCCAGTTACATAATCGCTCATCCACTTGGAGGCCCTCTGTTTCTTCCATCATATTCATCATTTTGAGGACTACTAACTGGTTCAATAATTTCTTTTTCTTTCCCATTCACTGCTTCCTCACTCTCTGCGTTTGCTGTTGTATTATCATTCCATTCCAAATCAATCATTATGTGCTCTTCATAACTCTTATCCCAGCTCCAAGATTTATCTTCCTCAAATACTACATCCCTACTAACTACAACTTTTCTTTCAACAGGGTCATAGAGCCTATATGACTTAGACTCTTCACTAATTCCCAATAACACACAAGCAAGGCTCTTTGCATCTAGCTTTTTCCTTCTCACATCAGGAACATGCACATACGCCACACATCCAAAAACTCTAAAGTGCTCAACTGAGGGCCTGCTTCCACTCCAGGCTTCTTTGGGCGTTTGATTCTTCACGACCAATGTAGAACTCCTATTCAAAACATGTATTGTCCAATTCACTGCCTCCAGCCAGAAAGTCTTTGGCATCTTTCTTTCAGCGAGCATACATCGAACCATGTTCATCACAGTTCGATTCTTTCATTCCGCTACTCCGTTCTGTTGTGGAGTATACGCTGCAGTCAATTGCCTCTTAATACCATGTTCTGTACAAAACTCATTAAACTCAAGTGATGTGAACTCTCGTCCTCGATCTGTTCTCAAACATTTAATATATCCTCCTACTTCTTTCTCAACACAGCTCTTAAATTTTTTGAACATGCTTAATGCTTCAGATTTTTCTACCAAAAAATAAACCCATGCTTTTCTAGTAAGATCATCAATAAAGCGTATAATGTACCTCTTCTTACTATTAGAAGTGGGAGATATGGGGCCGCAAAGATCCGCATGAACAAGCTGAAGTTTTTCTGTGGCCCTCCAATTGCTTATTTTTGGAATTGGATCTCTATGTTGTTTTCCAATCATACAGTATGCACACACTGTTGTTGGAGAATTGAACTGAGGTAACCCATGCACCATCTTCTTAAATTGGAGAGTTCTCAACCCCTTGTAGCTCAAATGTCCATAACGACAATGCCATAAGTGTGTCATATCTTGTGTGGAAGTGTATAAGCAAGCTGGTTTTTGTGGTAGTGATTTTGCTAGCAACACAAACATTCGATTTGTTGACATCTCGGTCTGTATTATGAGCCCTTTCTCTGGATGATAAATCTTGAGCGTTCCATGTTGAATGAGAATTGCCAATCCTTTTTCTTGTAGGTTGGCCAATGCTCAACAGTTGCTTTTTAGTTCAAGCACAAAATATACTTCACTAACAACATGAGTTAAGCCACTTACTTTCAATCTCACATTGCCTTAGCCTAACACGTTCATCTTGTGTTATTTCCCAGAGACACCGTCTGCCTGAAGTCCTCATTCAGATCAGTGAACAAACTCTGTCACCAACATGTGATTGCTACATCTCTTCTTCTGCTCCTAGTTCAGCATAGTTGGCTTCTTTACTAGCTGTACATTCAGATTGATAGTGTCCAAGCTTGGACACTTAAAGCATTCCACCATTGCTTTGTTGTAGGACTGGCGTCTTCCTCTGCCTCAGTATGCACCTCGACCGCGTCTTCTTGCACCAAATCTATCTTCATGGCTGATCTTGAATGCTTGCTCTCTCTTGATGTCACTGAAATTTTTGCTCATGTTACTATCAATGAACTTTGCAGCTCGTCAATGGAAAGTTGATCAATGTCTTTGGACTCCTCAATCGAGCAAACAACATAATTAAACTTCTCACTTAGCGATCTCAGAATTTGCTGCACTACTGTAGCATCTTGCATCTGCTCCCTATATATATCATCTTGTTGGCTACTGTCAACACTCTTGAAAAATACTCAGAGACTCCTTCTCCAGTTTTCATCTCTAGAGTTTCAAACTCTCTGCGGAGAGCTTGTAAGTGTGACCTCTTGACTCTAGCATCCCTTCAAATTTCTTTTCATAGACTCCCAAATTGTTTGGAAGTATCCTTCACAAGGATGGTCTCCAATATCGTCTGATCAATGGCCTGGAATAGAAAGTTTTTACTTTCATATCTTTCAGCTTCAATTTTCTAGCTTCTTTCGTTGTGCCTCGTCTGCACTAATTCATTTGTTGGTCCTCATAGCCAGTCTCTACTAGTCCCCATAATTCCTTGGATCGTAGGAAATTCTCCATCAACATGCTCCAATGATCATAATGACCATTAAAGCGGGGAATGGATGGCTGCACAAGCTCCCTTCAGTTGTCATCTGCTGCTGCAGAGACGTCAAAAAAGCCTGCTTTGTTTTCGTCAGGTCCAATGGAGGCTTGTACCAGAATGTTGAGAATAGAAACACAAAGTAAAAGGTACTAAACAATTCTAGAAGTGACTTAGCTTTTATTGGACAAACTTAGGCTTAAATAGCCTTACAAATTAATAGAAAATGAGAAAAACCTGCTCACGTTCAACTACTTAACGTGATGAGTGCAACAAAGGAAATGTAACAAATATCCTAAAGACTAGGACTCTCAAATAAAAATCTTAAAATCCCTAAACTTTCTCTTCATGCAGAACACCCAGCCTTCATCCAGCAACAAACTAGTAAAAACCCATTGGACCCACATCAGAAAATGAGTCATAGAACCATACAGCAAGATTGACTCCTCAAGCATACATTTTAAAGAATACCCACGAATGAGAGTAGTCCAAAGAAAGGGGTTTCTATATTTTTACCTGCTAAAAAATGAGAGAAGGATAGGAATCCATGAGAATCAACAAAATTAAATTGATTCAAATTGGGGGAGAATAGGGTTTCTTGAGTTTTGGTTTGGAGAAGAAGAAAAGAGCCGTTGGAGTGACTATTGAAGTGCGCAGGAGAAGTTCCTCTTATAACGGAGGAAGTGAAGTTTGGTTATCAAATTCAACAAATCCAACGGTTATTTTTGTATTGACTTTTTAAGTGGAGGACATTGGATTATACATAAGTTCTACCTTTACTCTATTACCTATTTCAATCAAAGTATAACATTTTTTTACGAATGGGCTACAATCTCATTTTTTTACAACGTATGTGGGAAAGGGCCTTCTGTACATGGGCTCTATAAGTTTGGCCTAGTCCAATGTGTAAAGATGTTGTTTTGTTTTGATAATATTTGACGGCTTGTACTGCAATATTGGTTGCATTGCCATGGAGCGTGGCTCAACTTGGTTGGATTTTGGGACCCCTTGTTCTCGTTACTTATTACACATCCATTATTTTCTCTAATTGCTATCGAACTCCGACCCTGTCATTGGAAGAAGAAACCATAGTTACGGAGATGCTGTGAGAACACTTAGGTATAATTATTTTCATTTCGATCCCTATTGGAACATAACTACCAGTAATTACATAGCAAAATAATGAAGTTTAATTTTCTCAATCCTTTGTTGCAGGTCGATTGAGGTACTACTTTATTATATTACAATATCAATGTACAATATTATGGGGAACGATGATTAGTTACACGATTACAACTACCATTAGTGTCACGTAAGTTCATTCAACACGTATCATATATCATATGTAGTGATAGAGCCAACAATTTCTTTCCGTAAGGGCAAATTAAAAATGCAAAATTGAAGGGAATTAATTGAATTTCCCAAGGGCAGCTGGGGGCATGAGCCCCCCTTTCAGCGTTTAGTGGCTCCATGTCTGTCACTTTTTCAATGTAACAGGACTTTGAAGAGATCAACTTGTTTCCATGAGAAGGGACAAAATGCAACATGTGGAGTATTTGGAAATCTATACATGCTAACCTTTGGAGCAATTAAAATGATTCTATCTCAATTGAAATTTTTTGGTTTATACTTTTTAACTATAGTTATTACTTACATTTTAATACTTAAACTTGATTAAGAATATTGAAGAGGGATATAATATGATAATTTTGGAATAAATTAAGAGGGAAAGTGGTTGTAAAAATCCAATTACCAACTGATCCAATCTTATTCTGAATATTAGCTTAATCTTATTTTGGATTCTAATCATGAGCACCGATCTCACCTTCCACTTCGTGGTGAGCCTTGAAAATCATCCATGCATTAATATTACCCAATCTCAAAACTCTTACTCTTGGATTCAACCCCAGGAGAAGAAGGTGACATGGAAAGAGGGAACTGTAGACCACAAGTTCCTTCAAAAGAAGACATTCTGTATCTTCCAAAAACACAAGAGCTTACGATGAAGATGAAGACCCAAATGAAATTTGTTAATTAATTAGTAATTATATTAGGAACGGAATTTTATTATTATTTTTACGTAATTTGTGATTTATTGTTTTTTTTTATGTATTAATTGCATTTAAGCCTTTTGGTGTATTTAAAGCTTAGCTTTTTCGGTGATTATTTTATAGTGCTATTTTGTTGTAATTATGGCCCCCAAAGTCACAAAGAAAATTGGTCTGGCTGTATATATGAGGAAGTGCAAGACCAACAAGAAAAAATCAGAAGCTGGGCAATAAGATAAAAGGCCCAAATAGGTTCATTGGGTTGGGTTTTAAAGGAAGCAAACATTTATATTCCTTCTATTTTATTTTTAAAGAAAAATTAATTTAAGTTTTGAATCCTTCCAATCTTTCAAAACTCCGTTCGATCTGTGATCCGAAAATAATTTTCAAGAACTAAAATAGGATTCAAATTTTTGAGTTTTATCTTAATATTTGAAAATATGTTTTGAATGCCAATTTAAGTGAAATGACATAGCAAAAGTATTCTTCTAGCATTAAAGTTATGCATAGGTTGAAGACTGAAGAAGCTGCTGATTTACATACAATACAATTAATGGAAATGAACAAAAAGAAAGTGAATCTTCCAAGTGATCTTGAAATCCTATTCCATATTAACCATAGAAATAGCATAATATACCCAATTACCCTCATATCTCATCCCTTCGTACAACTCATCTTCTCTCTAAACCATTCAATTTTCAAACAAACAATCGTGCCAACAAAGTAGAGTGATTTTGATTCCACATCTGAAAATTTAGTGATCTATCATTCAATTTATTTTATTTTATTATAGATCATGTATAAAATTTATCTATCATTCAATTTATTTTATTTTATTATAGATCATGTATAAAAATTCAATTTCATAGTTTAGGTGTCTTAGATGTGCATGGATATTTTATTATTATTATTATACGTTATAATATTCAATAAATATCATTTTTTTTAAAGTAAAAATGCTTATTATAAGTATATTTGGATGGTGATTTGGTTTAGACCTCGTATATTTGTGTTGAAAAAAATTTCAATTCATGTGAAAAATTTTCTTTATACCAATAAAATATATCAATTAGTAGGAATTTAAAATTTCTTGAAATGGTTTCCCACCTTGTAAATTGAAATGAAATCTTTTAACTTAAATTAATGAGTTAAAACTAATTTCAACATCCAACCATTTATTTTCATCAATTTAAGGATCAAGATAAATGCTGAAATGACATTAAAAATTAAAAATAATTTTAAAAGGTGTTGCAGTTTGCAAAAAAATCAAAATTAAAAATACTAATACTGCAATAACAACCCTTTCACAATTAGTCACGATATCATAAAACATATGAACAAAACAATCTCACTGTGTCTTGCTCATATTAACTTGAACAAAAGTTATATACATTTTGGTAATAAAGCCATTTTAATATTTCAAAAGCTGATTACATTAGATTCCCAATATATAGTTATTGATATATGATAAGAATAAGATGTCTTTGATATGTAGCATAGTCTATCAATAATATGCAAAGCAAGATCAGAAATCTCGGTCAATGGTGCCGACATAAAACTATATAAAAAAAAATTGTGGAGAAAAATACTTGTTATAATATTTAAGATAGAATCTTAAATGTAGTTAAAAGCCGTTTAATATAAAATTCAAATACAATTTTTTGTTATTGAAAAGAAGATATTAAACAGATCTTATGAAAATGCATTTGGTAAAAATGAGTCATTTTCGAATACATTCTAAAAAACTAGTGTAAAATTCGAAAACGATTAAAAGTCGTTTTCACAGTTTTACATAGTTATTAATCTAAAAATAGTTTTTAAATATTATGTCAAACCCATTTTCAAATATTAAAAATATTAAGATTATAATTTAAAATTTGAATTGTATTTTAGTTTTTAAAAATTATTTTTGAATCACAAATCAAATAATATATATAATTATTTGTATGAAATTAAGTCATATAAAAAAAATTTATTTAATATGATTTCAAGTTTAAAAAAAAAAAAAAAGAGAGAGAGAAAAAAAAAGTGGATCATATTGATCATGAAGGCTCTAAAATAAGCAAATTTATTTAAAACACATTGTTGAACAATGTTCACAAGACAATTTACAATTTTAAAAACTCTCAATAATTTTAACATTAAATAATGAATATGAGACATGTAAAGATAATAATTGATATCGAAATTTATCACATGTTATTTTTAATTTTTTATCAAAAAGAGTCTGAACCACTAAAAACCCTTTACGAATATATTATGTATATACTTAGATATTTGTTGATAAGAATCTGTATCTCATATAAATAATAATAATAACAATAATGTTATAATTATAACATTAAATAATGAATATGAAAAATCTAAAGATAATACTTGATGTTGAAATTCATCACATGTTATTTTTATCAAAAAGATAATATTAAAGTGTCACTTGGCATAAAAATATACAAATGTTGTGAAGGAATTAATATAGTTGGTTTTTTAATTAGGAGCATAAAGGTCAATTTACAATTTTAAAATCTCTCAGTACTTTTAACCTTAAATAATGAATATGAAACATGTGATGATAATACTTGATGTCATAATTTATCACATGTTATTTTTTTATCAAAAAGAATCCGGACCATTAGAAACCCTTTACGAATGAAAACAAATTAACAAATTCATACTGGGTTATCATGTGAGTGCAAGCAGTGGTCACATGATGAAAAATAGTGGCACTATTATAATTTTAGTGATGCAATTGCAATAAAATAAACTAAGGCATTGAAAGTATGCCGATCAGAATAAAGAGGGCTGAAATTTTAAGCTTTTATTAGCTCTTTCTCTCAATTGTGTTGTGTCTAGAATGAAAGAAATTGGCTCACTTTATAGTCTTTCCTCACCAACCAACCTCCTATAAAAGCCAATTATCCAATAACAAATCATGAGTCATATTCATTCATGTGGACTTGCATGGGTGATGCGTCTTCAAGTGAAAATGCATGGGCGATGTGTCTTCAAGCGAAAATGCATGCATGGGTCATGTGTCCATTTGACAAGCAAGGTGGCAAATGGTTGGAAAGCCACATATTTTTTTAAAACTCCCCCTTAGATTTCCACCATTTAAAGATAATTATTTTTAACCTTACTTGAAAAAAATCAGTAGGACAAAAATCAAAGTAAAGAACTACAATTCTATAACGAAACTGTAAAGCGGTGTTGGACATGTTTCATACAGTCTCGTTAAAAACCTTGCCAGTAAAGACGCAATAATACAAAACCTGATCAAGGAAAAAAGAGTACAGTGCACATATGTCCAATACAAGAGTCCTTTTCCAAAAAAAAAAAAAAAACTCCCCCGATTGATGCTCCCCCTTATAATGGGAAAATTAACTTAGTTACTTAATAAGCTACCACACACCGATGTCATACACTAATTTTTCAAATGTTGATGTCGATAAGGTCTTAGTGAATAAATCTGCAAGATTATCAATGGAGCGTATTTGTTTGACATGAATCTCTCGATTTTACTGGAGTTCGTGAGTGTAAAAGAACTTCGGTGAAATATGTTTAGTTATATGTCCTTTGATATATATATCATCTTTTGACTTGAGCAATACATATTGCATCGTCTTCATTTGTAATTGTAAGAGTATCAGAGGTACATGATAAGTTGCATGTATTCTCAATATGATGGATGGCAAATCTTAATCATATGCATTCTCGAGTGACTTCATGAAACACATGAATCTCAAAATGATTGGAAGAAATGGTTGTTTTTGATGAATTGATGATAGAAATGCGAAGCGATGTTGAGGAGGAACAACTAGCAACTAGGGAAGCCGAAACGAGGCAAGAGAAGACCGATTAGTGCCAAAAATTGGAAGAAAAGTGGTTGGAAGATGCAAGGACACGCAGTCGGCGATGGGACGGTGAGGAGATGACGGAGATGAAGGAGATAAAGAAGATCAATGCTTGGGGAGGTGGATTGTCGCCGGAGGTTGCCAAAAAATGAAGGTGAGGAGTGTAGGGTTTGGGGTGTGCAGTGGCTACCCTTTTGTGCGACCTCTCACTTTGGAAAATATAATGGCAGTCCTTGTACAAAACAAAAGTAACAAAATCAACCCCAAATGTAAACATCCTAAACAACACAAAAGAGACAAAATAAACCTTGATCAATAAATCACACCCTAATATTGACTTATTAATCTCAACTTTCAATCCAAACATGCAAGATTGAAAGAAAAATTCATAAAGTGATTTGCATGAATAATTTCACAATTTCCTTTATTGTCTCAATATAATTTCTTTTTCAAATACAAATGGGGTATTTTAATCACTTTAATAGTCATGACTCTAATAGAAAGCCACATAGTTCATGATAGGTGCATTAGTTTACTATTAGTTTTTACAGTAGAAACAAACAACACAAGATTTTTATGACCTGAGTAAATCAATATGAATTACAACTTGTTCACGATTGTGCCTATCGTAATACTTAAAAGATCATGTTATAAAAATTATTTTTAATATAGTTGACTTTTTAAAAGATCATGTTATGGTAATTTAAAATTTTAACTTAATCTGAAACACAAATTAATCATAAATATATTGAAATCTAACTAGAGAGGAAGTTGGAGGTAGTTATTTTCTTTGACACTTGATCTACTCTTAAACCATTATTGTAAGGATTAATGGCTGAAAGTTTGTATCAAAAATTTAAGTCATAAATTTATGCTGATATAGCCTAACCATTTTTGGTGTTGTATTTGTATATTTATCATAACTGATATAATATAACGTAATATTCGAAGACTGGAAAACATAATATAAAACTAATAATTATAAATCTTCGTATTAATTTGTAGAAAAGAGTTTTTAGTTTTTACAATATAAAACTGCCAGAACATTTAAAAGAAATGGTGGCATATAAGACAAAACAAGTGGGGCAATGGATTCAGGGCCGTCTCAAGAACATTTATGATCTTAGGCCAGAATTACTTTTGGGGCCTTCTAATAATATAAGCATATATTAAAAAAATATATCAAATTTATTTTCTTGTCTTTTGAGATGTAAATTCGCTAAGAGGGGTGGACGGCGATCGGCAGGCTAACTGGGTCAGGTTGGTGGGGGGTTTTGGAGAGTAAATGTTGGAGAAGTGATGGGTGGTGAAATAGGTAATTTCCAATGCCTGGATTGGCTAGAAAAGGCTTGAGAAGTCGCAACCCAAAAGGTATCGATGGCCGGCGATTTGACGGAGTAAACGAATGAGTTATGATAGGGATTTTGGTGAGAGGGTTGAGAGGAGGAAGATGGTGGTGTCAGGGAAGGCCAACAACGCTAGTACATACTGAAAAGGTCAAAAATGGCTGTTGTGCATGGTGGAGTTGGGTTATGAGATTCGTAGAAAATCGGTTAAATCAAGGGCTATCAAGGCTGGAAAAACACTTGGGAAAATGATAAAGTGATGATTCCAGTCAATTTTGGTGAGAAAATTGATGGGAATCAACTCCAAATGGCTGGTAGTGAAAGAAGGGTGGAGATAATTTATGTGAATGTCCAAATTTGGGATGGAATTGGGGCTGAGTAATTTGAGACATGTAAATGACTATTTTAGTCTTTTATTGCTAAAAGAAATTTAATGTGTTAATTTAGGGGTGTAAATTGGAATATATGAAACTAGAGTTACACACTTACTATTTTATCAAATTTTGGGTGGGAATATATGTAAGAAAATTATAATAAATTTGGGTCTTTTTGGTTTTTTTTTTTTTTTTGTTTTCTCCTTGGCTTGCATAAAAAATGTACACCATTTTTATTTTTGTAATATATTAAAAAGTTATAAAAAATTTGGGCCCCTATTTTTGGGGACCCTAGGCAGGTGCCTCACCTGCCTACCCCTTGAGCCGGACGTGAATGGATTCATGAGAAAAGATGCGTATTATTCCATTCAAGTATAAATATAACAAGGGAGAGGAGATGGAGATGAAGGAGAAGGTGGAAAAGGGGCAATGGGTAGTACTGAAACAACAACAAAAGATAAGATCCTTATATTTGGAAGAACTGGATACATAGGCAAGCGTTTCTTTAGGCCATAAAATATATGTTTATGTTCGTCCAATCTCGGAGAAAACCAGTCTCTCCAAGCTACAACTACACAAGGAGTTTCAGTCCCTCAGTGTCATCATTGTCCAAGTAATTAATTAATTAATACTCCCTCTCCCTCACTATTTTTATTCCATATATTTACATGAAACTTCATTTTTAAGTAAGTTAAAAAGGAGAAATGAAAATGCAGGGAGAGCTAGATGAACATGAGAAACTTGTAAGTGTAATTAGGGAAGTGGACGTGGTGATATCTGCACTAGCTTATCCTCAAGTTCTTGACCAATTCAAGATCATAGATGCTATCAAAGTTGGTGGTAATATAAAGGTAACGTTAAAAATATATATATGGTTTATTTTATTAAGATTCAAGGTTTTCATTTAGGAATTTTTATTTAATTAGTAATAACCAGCTTAATTATCTTTGGTAGAGGTTTCTTCCATCAGATTTTGGATGCGAAGAGGACAGGGTGAGACCTCTACCTCCATTTGACAATTTTCTAGAGAAAAAGAGAAGAATCAGAAGGGCAATAGAAGCAGCTGGGATTCCTTACACCTTCGTTTTAGCTAATTGCTTTGGCGCTTACTTCGTTAATTTCTTGCTTCGCCCATTTGACCAACCAGACCATATACTTGTCTACGGAAGTGGTGGAGCAAAAGGTAATACTTATTTCAACAAAATATTATATCATAATTTCACTATAAGTAGATAGGAAAATTAAGGGGTTTTCTCCAAGCCCTAAGGTTTAATTAAAAATTTCAAAAGTAACATAAATCTCCCATCTTTTAGTGTGCCATTAGAATTTATAACATGATAGGTTAATAAGTATTTACATAATTGCCCTCTATCATTTACTTTAATACCAAAAACTTAATGATAGAGAGATTTTTGTTATTACAATAACTACTGGGGGAATTCTTCGCTATGTAATTACACCTATCCCTTAATTTGGCATTAACATCTGTATGCAACTGTGTTAAATTATGAAGAAGATATAACCATATGCACAATCAAAGTGGCAAATGATCCTAAAACGTGCAATCGAGATGTGATTTATCGTCCTCAAACAAATGTCATATCACAGCTTGAATTGATCTCACTTTGGGAGCAAAAGACTAGCCGTACTTTCAAAAGGGTTCATATTGCAGAGGAAGATTTAGTGAAACAAGCTGAGAGTAAGAACTTTGACTGCAATTTATTCATTCCATTTACCCTATAGGTTAAGCATTTAATTTTAAAATTGTCTGATTTATTTGTGGGTACAATTTTCATTAATTTTTTAACAATCATATTAAATTTAATGCTTCAATGTTTTAATTGCAGCCCTACCGCATCCAGAAAATATACCATTATCCATTCTGCACTGCATATTTGTAAAAGGTGAAACGATGAGGTTTAGACTTGATAAGAATGACGTTGACGCTTCGAAGTTATATTCAGATTTTCAGTTCTCCATAATTGATCAACTTCTTGACATATTTTTGCTTGATCCTGCAAGGCCTCCAATTGCTGCGTTTGAATGATCTTCAAGTCTTTTTCACTCTTCAATTCAAAACCTATATGTTGAAGTCTTACATATCTATTTCCATTTCTTTCTTTTCGGATATAAGTTTTATTGTACTTCCTTTATTGTAGTATAATATATATGTTTAGCTATATGAATTTGAGTTGACGTCAGTAAGTTCAACCGTCATAAATTTAATTCGTAGTTTGAGTTTATAATGGCCTTGTAATTGGAGGACTCTCTTCAAGTTATGATTGAAACCTAAGACGAAATCAGTATCCAAGATATATTTATAGTAGATTAATACACAACCTGTATAAGAGGCAATTGCTTCTTAATCATAAAATACTTCAAAGATGAATATGTTCTCATGCAATAGTATGGAATTCTTGACATGTATCGGATTGGAATAACCTGCCCTTCCATAATCTTAATTCTACGCCAAAGAATTTCCGGCCTCTACCATATAGTTATTTATCTTTACTTGGTTATAAATGAAGCATCCATACTCTTTTTTGTTTCTCAAAAATTTCATAAAATAGGTTATATAATTACCCCCAAAATTGTAAAGGATCTAATGAGCTCAACGTTGACTATTTATTACAAGAGTCAATTAGGAAATGTGTCTATGGTAACTAGGATAGATATCTCATATCTGAAAACTGTTAGGTCATGATGTTAATCCTCGCACTAATTTTCTTGGTCATAAGAAGTAAAGTTTAGGTTATCAAATTCAATGGCTAGTTTTATAAGTTGACTTTCTAAATTGAGGATATTCAACTCTTGGTTTTGCATATTTAACATTACCAAGTTTAGCTTAAAGATATTAAACTTACATAATAAGCTCTTCTCAATTTCGTATTATCACTAATATAATTGCTAGTTAATTTGATAATTTTATGTAATTATTGGCATTATGTGATAAATGAGATTATTATCACATATCACTAATATTATCCTTAGGGGGAGTTTGGTTAGGGGTTACCTGTGATTATTGGGATTAAGTCATTTTATATTACTTGATTGTCATGTTTGGTTGTCAAGTAATATAAGATACCAGTAATCTCCAAATATCAATAGTGGTTACTATTGGTAATCTTGGAGGTAATCTAATTATCTCTATTTTCTTAGGTATTTTAAGATTATCAATGTTATCTATTTTTGTTAAACTCTATCCCTTATTAATAAAATTTTAGGACAATAATACCCTTATTTTTAAATTTAATTACATGAATATGGCTTGTACTATTTCACCCCAATTAATTAACTTTTTGAACAAAATTACCCTTGAATTCAAAACAAATTGCAGCCCACCCAAGACACCACCCCACCCACCTCCACCGGCAACCGTCGCTGCAGCCAGAACGACGCACAAAAGGCCAAAAATGGTCGTCGTGTGCTGATATGGCCATTTCGAGCCAAATATCTGCTGAAAATGGCTAGATTGATGGCTGTTAACGGCCACGTCTATGGCAATAAACATTTTTCTAATCAGATCTCTTAGCATAGGTGTCATGTTTTCATAACTTGTTAAGATATTTTCCAATTCTGAAATCTATATGAAAGGTCCATTTACATGTGTCTGATTTTTCAGAAGTGGTCTAGGATAGTTGTTTATGCTTTTTCAAAAGGAGCCCAACAGAGTTGTTAAGATCTTTCCTAAAATAGTCCAACAAGTATCAGCCTTTGCCGGTTGAGTGTGCTAGGAGCTTGTTGAGTAAGGGTTATATAATATCTTCTTCTTCCTTGCGTTTTCCTCAAACCTCAATATTCCATTAATTGTTATCTGAAAATTCTTAGAGAGTTTATTCATTTTCTTAGGTTCCTTTTGTTGTTTAATCTTTAATATTCTCATATCTTGTTTGAGTGTTTTTGTTGGAACACGGTTCTTTTGTTGAAAGCTTGAAGGTAGTTTAAGCTGTGGAGCTTAAAGTTGATTTTAATCATTGAAGCTTGAATGGAGCTTAAGCTGTCTAGATGGTTTCTTAGACTCAAGCAACCTATGGAAGAATGTTGGAGCAATTAGAGGGTGCATGGAGTCAGAGTCTTGTAGAACAAAGAGTTGTTTACAATCGTTATACTTGATTTCAACTCTGTATTGACCTAGAACATGTTTGTTATAGTTGATTTGCTTCATCTAGACATGATCTCATGGATGTAGGCTGTTAGCCAAACCATGTAAAAATCCTTGAGTGCTTTACTTTTTGCTCATGCTTAATATTGTGTTGATGTTAAATGACCATTCCTGCAAGCATTAACGAACACAATCAACCAATTTTGCAAATGTTTAATGGACTCCTTTAAACAAACCTTCAGTATTTGGAAAGAGCAAACGACAAGTTTAGCCAAATCCCAAGTTCATATCCTTGATTCCATTTATTTCACATTCCCACCCTTAAACTAACACTATAAATTAATTTTAAATTTTGACTTGTGCAATTATCATTTTGCCCTTCATTTTTATTTCACCCCACCATCACCCTCACCATCCAGCCACCACCACCCAACAAACTCACTCGACTACCATTCAGGCCCAATTTGGCCTTATTTCCCACACCAATTGACCAACCCAACACCACCATCAAGACACGTCTCCCTCTCCAAAACCCCTCTCATCTCAGATCGTTTGTTGCCCTTCATTTTTTTCAAATGTTCTCCCTGTTTCAGAATAAATTTTGGGTCCTAAAAATGAGCAAGAAATTAACATTTGACCAAAAAAAAAAAAAGGGAAAAGAGGAAAAGAAGCATAAGAAATAAAGAAATGGTGGCATGTTAGACAAAACAAGCAGAGCGATGGATTCATGAGAAAAGATGCATATTGTTCCATTCAAGTATAAAGAATTTTTTTTCTTTCTACGGTGTTAATTTTGAATTTCTCAAATCTTTAATGACAACAATTAGTAAAATGCACAGGCCAAACCTTTTCTTAATTCTTTTTCTTACTTATTTATTCATATTTTATCTAATTTAGAAGGGTAAGTTGTACCCACTGTAGTCTAATAAAATAACAAAATTCCCTCAAAAATTTTAGAAATAAGACAGATACCCTTACCATTAATGAGCTATTAATAAATCATTAAACTTTATCGCATGATAAGTTAATGAATAATTACTTTATTTTCTCTCTACTGTTTATTTTAACACAAAAGACAGAATGGTATGAGAATTTCAATTATTATAATAATCACAAAGATATTTTTTCTTCAAGTAGTATACCTAAAGGGATTAAGCCGTTTTATAAAATTATTTAAAAAAAAAAATTTGGAACACTCCAAGCTTGTCCTACTATAATTTTACTCCTACAATTGGTTAAATCTAATAGCAATTAACTATTAGTTTGGATTATTTTAAAAAATGTTTTCGTGACTGCTATATCTTTTTATAAAGGATTTTTTTTTCCGGAAAAGTTAAATCTAACTTGATAATGTCTCTCTTTTTTTAATATATAATTTTTTACCTGCCCTATTATACGGTGGTAATTTAATTTTAATGTGATGCAGATATAATATGGTAATTTTGGAATAAAATTAAGAGGGAAAGTGGGTGTATAAAAGCCAATTATCAACCGATCCACTCTTATTCTGAATGTGTGAAAATATTAATTGTTATGCCTGAGAAAGTAAGGCTGATGCCGAGCCTTGTCAGCATGGGTGGTTGGAGCTTAAGAAGGTTCTACAACCACTCAGATGCAACCACGTCGCGTGATGACGTGAGCAGCATGCTCCTACCAGTGTAATGGGTATGCGCCAGGTTGGTGAAAGGCTAGAAAAGGTCCATGTGTTCAATCCCTGCACAAGTCGAGGAAATCACTCGAGTAGGTGAGTAATGGGACGCAGAGAAGGATTTGGACGGCATCTATCCCACTCACAGATTTAGTAATCATTACCTTAATTCATACTAATTCATACTATAAATAGAGGGCTCCTCTCCCGTTTGTGGGATCACTAATTTCACTCTAAAATAGTATACTCCCTCTCTCTCTCTCTCTCTCTCTCTCTCTCTCATGTATTCTCTAAGCTATAAATTAGCTCGCTGAACGCGGCCTGACTTCGCTCATCAATACAATATCAGTGGACGTAGGATTTGCCTTGTGAGTATCCGAACCACTTTAAACATTGTTCTTCATTCCTTACTCGATCAAACACCCCCATAATCACGTGTGACTTCTGAGTCCGCTTAGCATTTACCACATGCGAACAGTTGGTGTCAAAATCACGCATCAACAGTTTGGCGCTAGAAAGAGGGCCTGATTTAGTACTTGTTCTTCATCAGGAAGATCTTTGACTAATCGGTCCCACTATAGCAAATGGTTCGCCGATTTGAATTTGAGCGAACAAATCATGGTGATGAAGAGATCTCCCAGGCATAAGAGGACACTTCTCCCGAGGTGCCCTCAGTCTCGCAAAATATCATGAGGGATATCTCTTCAAGCTCACAGCTTGATCCAGCCATCATGAGCTACCTGGAGAGGTTCAACAATACTCTCCAAATAGTCAGCCAAAGACTAGACTGCTTGGATCAGGTCATGCCACCCGAATCAAATGAAGCGGTGCCACCGCCAAAAACGTTGTAGGTCACATAAAAGCATGGAAAAGGGGAAAAACTCATACCACGCGCACTGCAATGTGTCAAAGAAAGGGAAAGCAAGTGGCGTACAACGGACCTAGAGGCTCCGAAGGACCGACAAACACCGACCATGCCCCAAGTAGAATACCCATGACGTTAAGGCTAGGTGACATGTAGCAACTCGAGCCATCCTATGCCATGTTGCAACCCAAGCCGTCCCATGCCATGTCACGCGAGCACTCCTACAAAAGTGCAAGGTAGGGAGATTCACATTATCGCCAAAATGACGACTCTAATCATCATTGTGCGGGAAGTTCCCACTGTTCGTGGGTCGGTTTGCACCACCGCAGAGGTCAGGAAGGTTCCCTGAACCATGCAGTGTCATCACACAACTCTAGCCAGCGTGTGTCGAAATTAGCCGGAACTACCGGCCAAGGCGAGAAGGAACCCGACCTATGGTCTTTCCTCAACTGCAACTATGAGGGTCGAACCCACATTGCAGAAAGCGATCCCCAATTGGCTCCGCTGCCTCAAATTGAGGAGTTGCAGCAAGCTTTGAATCAGTTAAAGGCTCAACGAAATGAGCAAGGGCAGGTCGTAGAGGCGTCTCCCTTTTCTTTGGCAGTGTTAGCAGCCCTCCTCCCATCAAGATTCAGAATGTCTGATATGCAAGCATTCGATGGAAATTCTGATCTACAGGATCATCTGTACAAGTTCAAGGACCTCATGGAACTCCACCAAGTCTCTGACTTGCAAAAATGCCAGTTGTTTGGAAGTAACTCTTACTGCTTATGCCAAGCGATGATTCAAGTCACTCCCAGCAGGATCAGTCAGCTCGTGGACTTAGAGGAGCTCGATATTCCTAAGACACTTCCAATCAAACAAGAAGTTCTCAATGCCCCTGACCTACCTTAGCAACATAAGGCAAAAGAGGGATGAGCCCCTCCAATCTTATAGTGACAGGTTTCACAGGGAGCTCCATAAAGTAGCTCACACTCTCGAAGAGTTCATTCGAACTCTTATTATCGCGGGAGTTTGTCCACAGACAGATTTGTGGAAAGAGCTATAATTTGAGGACGATGTTTCCCTCACCCGCTTCTACAGCCTTATGGAAAAATACCTCCGCATTGAAAACTCCGTGGCGACGCTCAACCGCCACAACCTCAGTCCTTCGGGCAGTGCGCTTGGTTGGAGGGAGAATAGGAAGGCTGATCGTAGGTGGGCTAATGACAATCAACGAAAAGGAAAGAAGCAGCGATATGAGTCCAAGAAATCCTACGCCCCAATTCATCGTCGCAATCATGATAAAATTCAATACACCCCTCTGAATACATCAGTCTCTGCTATTCTTGATAAGTTAGAAGAGGCCAGCCTGCTCGGGGAGCCTAAGCCTATGAAAAATTCCCCTTCAGCCAGAAACAATAAAAAATACTGTCGTTATCATCGGGATAATGAGCATCACACCGATGAGTGTCGGGCACTCAAGCAAGCGATTGAGGACCTCATTAAACAAGGCACTTCAAAGAATATGTTGATGACTCTGCTCCTGTGCGAGAGAAAAATCAAGAGGAACCAAGCAAGAAGCGTCGTGGTCGCCAGGGCATCTACAATGTAGGGATCATTTTTGGGGGACCGCATCTCGCAGGGAATTCGCAAGGTGCCCAAGAAAGGTATGCTCACACAGCCTATCACGACCCCATTAGTGTAATGAACATGACCCTACGACCACCTAAGGTTCGCAGAGAGGAGGAAATTACCTTCTCCAAAAAAGACGCAGTACAGTTGCATCATCCCCATGACGATGCTCTCGTCATCATGCCCCAGATAGGGCGTTGCGAGGTCCACCGAATGTTGGTAGACAACGGAAGCACCGTGAACATCTTGTTCAAGCGAGCTTTCAAAAGGATGAAACTGGATGAGGCCAATCTGAAGCCTGCCTCCATCCCTCTATATGGTTTCACCGGGGATCATCTGATCCCCAAAGGGACGATCTCACTCTCAGTCACATTGGGTGACACCAACGAGGTGACAAAAATTACTGAATTCCTAGTAGTGAACTGGTATCCCGGGATGACCTCTGCTAAGAAACTTTAAAGCAGTCATCTCGATCTACCATCTAAAGATGAAGTTCCCCACCCTGATAGGGATAGGGGAAGTTAGCGGATCTCAACACGTATCTCGAGACAGCTATGTAAGGGCAATGTAGATGGAGCGCGAGGGAAAAAGCAGTCCACCTAGCATCCCCGAACAGGCAATGGCGATTAGCTAGAACGAATCACAGCCTAGCCTAGCCTAGCCAAGGATAATATGGATCCTCGTATCCAGGAATGCCCTTCTAGTAGGCCAATTGAGGACTTATCTGAAATGACAGTTGACCAAAGCAAGCCGAGCCGAATGTTGAGAATTGGAAGTAATCTCAACCCCCAGCTCGCCAGCGACCTGACCAGCTTCCTCAAGGAAAATATCGACGTGTTCGCATGGACGCATGCCAATATGGTCAGGATCAGCTCGAATATCATTTGCTATGCCCTGAACATCGATAGTGAGGCCAGTCCGCCAGAAGAGAAGAGCAATGGATCCGGAGCAATATGCTGCCTTGAAGGTTGAGATAGATAATCTCCCTCTAAATGGATCCATCCGGGAGACGCTATACCCGAGCTGGGTTGCCAACTCAGTTTTGGTAAAGAAGCCCAACGAAAAATGGCGGACTTGCATTGACTTCATCGACCTCAACAAAGCTTGTCCGAAAGACAGCTTTCCCTTGCCAATGATTGATCAGCTCATTGATGCCACCTCCGGGCATGAGCTGCTGAGTTTTATGGACGCCTACTAGGGATACAATCAAATTCCAATGTACGCACCAGACGAAGAGCATACCTCATTTATTATAGATCAAGGGCTATATTGCTACAAGGTTATGCCTTTCGACCCAAAAAACACTGGAGCAACTTACCAGTGACTGGTTAACTGGATGTTTTTGGAACAAATCAGGAAATCGATGGAAGTCTATGTTGATGACAGGCTGGCCAAATTGCATGTCGCTTCTGATCACATAGTACATCTTGCTGAGATGTTCGGCATACTCCGAAAGTATAGAATGAAGCTCAATCATCTCAAATGTTTGTTTGGAGTTTCCTCAAGAAAATTCATGGGGTACATGGTTAATCAGAGGGGAATAGAGATCAACCCCAAAAAAATCCAAGCTCTCCTCGATATGAAAATCGCGACTAATCGAAAACAGGTTTAGAGTCTCAATGGGCGAATAGCGGCACTCAGTCGCTTCATATCGAAGGCAACAGATCGCTGCTTGCCATTCTTTAACATATTCAAGACCAACAAGAAATTCGAATGAACTCTCGAGTGCGAACAGGCATTCTAAAGCATTAAAAGGCACCTTGGAAAGCCACCTCTTCTATCCAAACCTCTCATGCAAGAAATTCTCCTTCTGTATCTGTCTGTCTCTCAATATGCGGTCAGTGCAGCTCTAATCTGGGAGGAGGACAGGGTCCAATGGCTAGTATATTACGTGAGCAAACGTCTGCTGGACGTCGAGATGCGGTATCTGGAGATAAAGCAATTGGCTTATGCCCTGCTGATCGCCTCCAGAAAGTTGCGACCTTACTTTCACGCCCACACAATCCATGTATTGACCAATTACCTACTCAAGCAAATCCTTCAAAAACCAGAGGCTTCGGGTAAGTTGCTCAAATGATTCATGGAGCTAAGTCAGTTCGATCTGCAATACAGACCAAAAAGCAACCGTCAAAAGGCAGGCTGTTGCTGATTTCATCTCAGAATTCTCATATAATCCAATCAAGGAATCCAAGCAACAGGCCAGCGAAGTCAACCAGGAAACTATTCAGAATCTATCGACCTAGAGCCTTTATGTCGATGAATCCTCAAACAGGAGAAAGGCTGGGGCAAACCTTCTCCTCCCTAGTCCCGAAGGGATTCGCATTTATGGCATTCTCCAGTTTAGGTTCAAAGCGACCAACACGAAGCTGAGTATGAAGCTCTACTCACTGGACTACGGTTGGCAAGAGAAATGGGATCAATCGAGATCAACAACCACAGCGACTCCATGTTGGTTGTCAACTAGATTTTGGGGGAGTATCAGGCCAAGGAAGAAAACATGATCAGCTATTTGAAGAAAGCTAAAGCCGCACTCGAGCCATTTAAGCATTTCATGATCACGCAGATTCCTAGAGATAATAATTCTGTCGCAGATGCCTTGGCAAAGATAGCCTCGTCGCTGGACTCAGATGCGCTGAGAGTATTCCAATTTGGTTCATAGAGGCCTCCAGTATTAGCTCGCCCGAACAGGCCATGAATGTGACCGAGTTAGTTTCCTGGATGACTCCAATTATCCAGTATCTCCGAGACGGGACCTTGCCCAATGACAAGATCGAGGCAAGAACCCTACAAACCAGAGCTGCTCGTTACACACTTATAGAAGATCAATTATACAAGCGAGGGTTTAGTACCCCTCTCCTCCAATGTGTTACCGATGAGGAAGCATGTTATATCATGAAAGAGATACATGAAGAGATCTGTGATAATCACACGGCTACATGATCTCTCGCCAACAAAGTTATTCGTCAAGGGTACTACTGGCCCCTGCTCCAAGAAGACACTTACAACTTTGTTAAAAAGTGTGACAAGTGCTAGCGGTTTGCGAACATACCCTCCCACCAGCTGATAACCATGTCCAGTCTCTGATTGTTCTCCATGTGGGGAATCGATCTCATTGGAACTATACCAGTTAGTAAAGGAGGAGTCAAGTATGCGGTGATTACAGTGGACTACTTCACCAAGTGGGTTGAAGCCGAGCCTTTGGCCGCGATCACCACTAAAAAGCTCAAGGACTTTGTCTTCAAGAATATTGTGTGCTGCTATGGAACTCCTCACACCCTTATCTCTGATAATGGAAAGCAGTTCAATAACGAGGAATTCAACAATTTTGCGATGAGCTAGGTATCCACAAAAAAGTTTGCCTCAGTCGCAAAACCGCAATCAAATGGTCAGGTTGAAGTTGTCAACAAGACCATCAAGCACACTGTGAAAGCCAAACTCAACACAGCCAAGGGAAATTGGGTCGACGATCTCCTCGAGGTTCTGTGGGCATACAGGACAACTCTAAGAACCTCTACCTCAGAAACCTTTTTCTCGCTAGCATATGGCTACGAAGCGATGATCCCTATGGAGGTAGGAACCGGTTCACTTCAAAGAGACATGTTCAATGAAGCAGACAATGAAGCGTTTTTGCGCCCAAGTCTGGATTTAGTTGAAGAACATCTTAGCAAGGCTCAGCTAAGAATAGCAACCTATGAGCAGCACGCAAAAAGGTTCTTCGACTCCAAGGTTAGAAGAAGAGACTCCCAGGTCGCGACCTCGTTCTGAAAGAAGTTCTTCTCGATACGAGAGAACCGAGTACGGGAGTAGTGAGGCCGAATTGGGAAGGCTCGTACCTCATCGTCAAAGTGATAAGACCAAGCACTTATCACCTCAAATGTTATTGTAAACAGTTAGAAAGCGACCTCATATGTAACGTTTGTGGGGTACGAAAAATTATAAGTACTCACAAATGATTAAGAAAGCCATCTCTTTATTTATTAATAATAAAAAAAAAGTACATAAGCGAGCATAGGAAAGGCAGTACAAAAGGAGAAACAATCACTAGTCCTCATCCCCAGGTCCCGAAGGTGCGACCTCGACATCTTCAGGATGGCCGCCAATCACTTGCTCGAGCTTGGGCTCCTCTGGGACATACTCATCCGGATATTCCTCCTCCGGGTTAGGCCCCCGAGCTGCCTCTTCATCCTCAACCCGCGCCACTAAAGTAAGGATACTCTGGTACTCTTCGGGGAGGTCGGCCAGATCAATGGTGGGGTTCTTCGGCCGAAGGGCATAGATGGATTGGATCATCCAATCGGCAGCCCTCCCCTCAATCTCCAACTCTTGTTGCCGCATCTCTTCGGTCATCAAAGTGACACGGCCCTGGGTGAATTGGAGTTCGGCCTCAAGCGCCTACCTTTGCTTTTCGGTAGTTTCCTACAGCTGCGCCCTTTCCTACTCTGCTCGCAAGACCCGCTCAAAGTTCGTTTGTAACTCCGGCTCTTTCTCGCGAGTCTCCTTGGTGAGTCTGACCACTGTCCTTTGGAGCTCTTTAACTTCCTCTCCTCGCTTCTCCAGCTCAGCCTTCTGGAAATCCACCGTACGAAGAGCAGTATTCTTGTCAAACAAGTATTGATTCGCCTGAACGGTGGATACATCTTTCTTTCCTTGTGCAGCTTCTAAGTCCCGTTTAAGCTGCATGTTCTCTTCTCTTAGCTCGACCATCCCCTCGGCAGCCCCCAACTGAACCTTTTGTAGGGACAAGTGCATAGCGAGTAGGGCTTGCGTAATGAAGAGAGTAAAGAGTTAATCTCCTTTCTATTGGAAAAAAACAAGGAAAGGTAAAGAGGTCCTCGCCGAGGATAGCTCTTTTTACCTAGCTCAGGTGCTAGAAGGACGTGGACTGGTCCATGGGGCTAGAGGCCACGAACTGCTCGAACGCTTCCGCAAGCTGGCACTCCAGCAGGGTAAACACCATCGGCTGCAAATGATCCGAAAGTTGTCCAATGGAGTCCAGCACAGGCATGCCTGTGCCCGCTGCAGGTAGCGTTTCGCCCTCTAGTTCCTTGCCTAGTTTTCTCCCAAGATCCGCAGCCTCCCTTTGCCTCGTTTGCAAACCCTCCGAGGCAATGGTAATGCTAGTCGCGCCCCTAGGAGACCCTCCCGATCGAAATGAAACCTCTCGGGCTGAATGCCCAGACCTTCCGGCTCGGACTTTGACTCCTCGGCCCGAAGCTGCTTTCTCTTCTTAGATTTTTGGGTCATTGTCTTCTGCCTTGGGTGAGCAGCCACAAGCTAGGGAGCACCTACAGGTCGAACCAGTGCACCCGCCAATGTCTCCCCGATAGGGGGAATGTTGGCAGCTACCCCGACTGGTCCAATGACGCCAATTTGGGCAAAGGTGAACTGCCTTGGTCGCGGCGACCTAGGCATTTTAGGAGGCATGGTCGCTGAATGTGAACATCGTTAGGAAAACAGTTCGTTGCATGCAAATAATGAAAGTGACTAAGGTTATGGCACTTACTTGGTAAGGTTTCTAAGGTCACTTCGGGATTGAAGAAAACGTATTTTCGCAAGTTTGCGGTTGTCACGAGCAGCCTCGCGTCACGACTTTGTTCGGGCAAAAGGCCGAAAGCAATGATTCTGTCAAGATCCTCGAGAGCTGATAACCTAGTCGTCTTGTTGACTGCGAAGAGACATAGAAAGTTCATCAGCAAAAATTAAAAGGAAATTCGCCAAGGCAAAGAAAGGAAAACCTATTCGGCTCCCTAAACTGGCAAATGCCATCATAGTGAAAAAAGAAAAACTTCGTCTCATATGCCCCAATGTTGCTAGGGTAACTGTGTATTCCTCCCTCAATTGTAGATCGCTTCGAGAGGTAGAAAGAGTCTTTGTCTTTACTCTTCTTCAGATAATACGAGCAATTGAGCTCTAGCGCGGTTAGCTCGCCCAAATTGTTCTTGCCGCGTGCGATATACATAGCTACAGCTATCATATACGTATTTGACATGAGTTGTAACGATGCGACCCCTAAGTGATCGAGGACCAACCTAATGAAAGGGTGGAAAGGGATTAGCGCTCCACACTTAAAAATGTTCTCAGAGATCGCAACCATTCCTTCTGGCGGATTCCGAGCTGTATACGTCCTATGTTGGTAGACCTCTATGCTGAGAGCGTATTGGTATATCGCTTTTTTAATCTCCTCTACGGTGGCTATTGATAGAATCTCCTGAGAGAGACCCACTGGGGCATCCTGCATCGGCGAGCTCGTTCTCTCATCTGTCCTGGTCACTCTTCTGCAGTATAAAAAAAGCGACATGTAGGAATTACACAGTCGTCGTACACTATTTCGTACGATAACGTGAAGGGAAAAGTAAATGCTTTCTTCCTTAAAGAATCCTTAGGGGCCACCCCTGGAAAAACCCTAAAGAATCCTTAGGGGCCACCCCCAAAGGCTCAAACCCTAGGAGGAAGTTTATTCTCCGATCAACTACCAGCAAACGCTCACTGTTATCGCATGGCAACCATCTTCAAAAAACAAGAAAAAGGAAAGTGATAAGAGAATCATCCTTACCTCTTGATTATGAAGATTGATTGATCCTCCTGCTCTGAATGTCAAGTGCGCACTAGTCTGAAGGACGGAAAATTGAGGCTCACTAGTCTGCGCGAGTATTGTGGCATTGCTTGAGGTGAGCCAGGGGTTTTATAGTAAAGAAAGCGGCAATTGGTTTTCCCAAAGTCAAACGATGTTTAAACGAAAATCTTCTCTAACCGTTGATCGTGAACACGTGTTGTCAATCAACGAGAAAGAGTAACCGTCACGCTTCGAGAAATCAGATCGTTGTTTCTCTCCTCCACATTAAATGCGCTCATATCCGTATTTAATGTTCTGAGAGGGAATGTCGTTTCAGCATGGCTCTCATTTAATGCGCATGGCTAGCACTTATTGCACATAGGACACGTTTGTCAGAGCAAAAGGTGTTTCATTAATGTATCCGCTACCAAAGCACAATGGATAACATCTGAAGAGGTCATTAGATAAAACAATCTTCATCACATGTCAATTGCGAAGCAACGTAACTCTACCTTCAAAAAAAAAAAATACGCTAAGTATAATTAGATCGTGAACCTCGGTCAAGACCAGAATCATCACTATGGCACTGAATAAAGTCTAGAATAGGTTGCAGACCCTACGGAGAAAGACCATTTCAGGTCGCATATATGGAAATGTTTCGCCACCTTTTTGAAAGCAGGTCGGATCGACCAGCGGTCACTCAGCACATCAAATCAGGGCATGATTGTGTAGTTTTCAAGGTTTGATCCTCAAACCTTAAAAACTAGGGGACTTTTGTTATGCCTGAAAAGTAGGGCTGACAAGCCTTGTCAGCTTGTCAGCATAGCTGGTTGGAGCTTAAGAAGGTTCTACAACCACTCAGATGCAACCACATCGTGTGATGACGTGAGTAGCATGCTCCTGTCAATGCAATGGGTATGCGTCAGGTTGGCGAATGGCTAGAAAAGGTCCACGTGTCCAATCCGTGCACAAGTCGAGGAAATCACTCGGGCAGGTGAGTAATGGGACGCAGAGAAGGATTTGCACAGCATCTAACCCACTCACAGATTTAGTAATCATTACCTTAATTCATCTCACTATAAATAGAGAGTTCCTCTCCCATATATGGGATTAGCTAATTTTACTCTAAAACATCATACTCTCTCTCTCTCCTTCCTGTATTCTCTAAACTATAAATCAGCTTACTGAACGCGACCTAACTTCGCTCATCAATATAATATCAGTAGACATAGGATTTGCCTTGTGAGCATCCAAACCACTTTAAACATTGTTCTTCATTCCTTATTCAATCAAACACCCCCATAATCACGTATGACTTCTAAGTCCGCTTAGCATTTACCACGTGCAAATAGTTAGTGTTTGATTTAGTATATGAAGTCAGCACCAAAGTTATTCAGAACAGTTACAATTTCCTTTGACCCCGTTCTTTCACCTGTGATGCACACAGATTATAAACATGAAAACTCGTGTAATTACTTAGTCAGATGTCAATAAATATGTATAATGGACCTCAACCCCTACGGCATGCAGAAAATGTATGCTTGATCTTTTTAAGAATTTCAATAATTATGTCCTTAAGATACTAGTCTGCCAACTAGGCCAGCAAATAGATGAGTGATGACCAGTCTGTAAACTAAGCAGATACAA
Source organism: Pistacia vera (assembly GCF_008641045.1). NCBI lineage: Eukaryota > Viridiplantae > Streptophyta > Magnoliopsida > Sapindales > Anacardiaceae > Pistacia > Pistacia vera. Next base: position 335,104 of record NW_022195823.1, on the reverse strand, counting down.
CACAAATCACATTAAAGTCAAACAAATTTTTTTGTCAAAAAGTTCTAAAGCAAATGGCAGGCTATATAGAAGGTCCTAATACAAATGAATAAAGAAAATGAGGTTTCTTGAAGCACCAAAGAAAAGTTTTTTTAAGTATATGAAACATCAGAAGCCCTTGACTTAAAGTTCAAAAAAGAACCCTAATCATATAATAGAAGGTCCTAATATCAATGAATAAAGAAAAAGAGGTTTCTTGAAGCTCTAAAGAATAAATTTTTAAAGTACATGAGATACGAAATCAGGTTGGTGGTTTTGAAAAATAAATGTTGTCAGAATAAAGCTTATTATTAATGCATGATTAATGATTTCAATTACAAGTAATGACAACTTTATCTTTTGTCCTAGAGTTAAAAGGTGCAATCAAGAAGCATGGAACAAAAGGGGTGGAACAAAAGTGTAACGATTTACATGAGGCAAGCAGATAGAGAGTGTGGAAAGAGAGAACTATTCACATAAACCTGTACAATAAAACAATCTCGAGCATGTTAGAATCAAAGTAATAGCAGCTGCAGAAAATTGAAATGTTAATTCAAAAAATTCCATAACCAAGCACCAAAAAATTTTAATATCTCAAAACTACATCTATTGAATTCCATCATAGGTTTAAGCTTATATACAAGTCAACCTTAATAGAAAACTCAGATGAGCTCCAATCCAATAGAATACACAAATCCCTATATTTCAAGGTCGCAATGATGCAAACCAAAAAGAATTTACATAGTTTTTGGCCTTCAAAGTGTTACATTTTTTTCCCTGCCAAAGTTTCAACTGCTTTTACCACAAAGTAAATATAGGTATCATGTAAGTTGTGGGAGGCCATGGTTTCAAAAATAGAATGCTTTACATCTTTATGCTCTTCAATCAAAGTGATATTGGCACCAAACAAAAGCAACAACTTCCTATAAGTACCCTATTAGATAATAAATAAGATGAAAGAAACTTGACAGGTTAAAAGATCACAATACATCACTTAAATTACTAACAATTGACAGCTGGTGATAAGTTTATCATATTTGTGCTAAAATGTTATAGGAGATAAGATTGATATTGACACCTGAAACATCAAATTTGAGAAATCATGCTTAGTTATCCAATTTCGAGATGTCATGATAAAGACTGAAAGAAAATCTTCTACTCATCATAATGTTTCCTTTCTAGCCACGAACCACATCCAGCAACTACAGAAGTTGTTTCTACTTGAAGCTATGTCCAAAATTTTGGATCTTCTGTTTTGAAAGAGGGTAAAAGCAAACTTAGTAGTTGACTTTTGCTCCGAGGGTACAAAGATTAAATAAAAACCCAAAACCATGCATTTTGATTTAATACATCCAAAAATAATTTTGGGTTTAAGGGAATTGTACCCTCTAGACACCTAATGGCTCTGTCACTAGCTTCAAAAATAATTCTACTTGAAGCTATGTCCAAAATTTTGGATCTTCTGTTTTGAAAGAGGGTAAAAGCAAACTTAGTAGTTGACTTTTGCTCCGAGCGTACAAAGATTAAATAAAAACCCAAAACCATGCATTTTGATTTAATACATCCAAAAATAATTTTGGGTTTAAGGGAATTGTACCCTCTAGACACCTAATGGCTCTGTCACTACATGTAGTAACCTAGGGAGAGTTGAACCCCTTACATCTTCATTGAACCATAGTTATATATCTTAACACATTGTCCCTTCATTTATGTGGTAAAACCAAATTAGTTGTCACATCACTTGGAATACAAAGTTATTTTGTTAGCACAGCATTAGCGTACAATTAAAATGAGACGAAAACAACATTAAATGACCTTTGCTGTCCTGCACAACGCATGTTCCAAAACTGATAAACTGCCAAACACTGGTACTATTGAATAGCATCCCCATCGAATGTAATGTCAGATCACACAACAGTTTCGCAAATAATTTAAGTCATCATAACCAATGTGCATCCTGAATCTTGATAAAATTGTAGCAAAAGGCAATATTTGAAAGCCAAACATAATTTTCCTAACTGTGTGCCCGTCAGTCTTCAATAGAATTAAAAATCCTAAACTTGTGGGCCTAATTTTATATTTGGAACAAGATTAAAATTGATTAGGGTCCATGTGCTTTTTAAGAATCTTAAATCCTGTAAATTATCAATTTTCAGAGTTCCGATTGGTATGAGTTAGATTACTCAAGATTCAAGAGTGTTGTTGTTCAGATGTAACAAGAACGAAAACAATTATCTTAAGTAAAAACATGGGTAGGGAAAATACACATCAAGGTGTCAATATCATGACAATAATACTAAAAAATATCTGTCGTGCATGATTGCAAATGATTAACCAATAAATCAAAAAGTTGCATACCATCGCTTTTACTTTTACTCCTCGAACGGATATCATCCTCTTCAACAGAAATGAATTTTGGGCTTGCTAATGACGGCTTTGAGCTCATTCTTCTGCAACAAATTCTGTTGAAGATTTGAACAAAAGAATTTTAATTAAGACAAATGCATAACAGTAATACAGCGAAACAACAAACCATATCCAATTTCAGTCAAAGATACCAAGCATTTATGTGAATTGCCCTACCCAAACAATCAAAAAACATTTCATTAAATCTTAAAAGTTTATCGACACCCTGAAACAAGTCGAGCAGTAGCAGAATACACAAACCTGTCACCAAAAAGAAAAAAGGTACGCAAAAGCAATTATAAACACTGCAGAACACCCAGTCTTCATCCAGCAACAAACTAGTAAAAACCCGTTGGACCCACATTAGAAAATGAGCTCATAGAACCATACAACAACATTGACTCCATCAAGCGTACTTTTAAAGAATACCCACGAATGAGAGTAGTCCAAAGAAAGGGGTTTCTATACTTTACCCTGCTAAAAAATGAGAGAAGGAAAGGAATCCATGAGAATCAACAAAATTAAATTGATTCAAATTGGGGGAGAATAGGGTTTCTTTGAGTTTTGGTCTGGAGAAGAAGAAAAGAGCCGTTGGAGTGACTATTGAAGTGTGCAGGAGAAGTTGGAGGAAGTGAAGTTTGGTTATCAAATTCAACAAATCCAACGGTTATTTTGTATTTGATTTTTTAAGTGGAGGACATTTATACATGAGTTCTACCTTTACTCTATTTACCTATTTCAATTCAACGTATAACAATTTTTTACGAATGGGCTACAATCTCATTAACGTATATGGGAAAGGGCCGGCTGTACATGGGCTCCTATAAGTTAGGCCTAGTCCAATGTGTAAAGATGTTGTTTTGTTTTGATAATATTTGTGGACGGGTGCAGCCCATGCTTTTACGGCAATAGGGAACGATGATTAGTTACACGATTACAATTACCATTAGTGTCACATAAATTCATTCAACACGTATCATATATCATATGTAGTGATAGAGCCAGCAATTTCTTTCCATAAGGGCAAATTAAAAATACAAAATTGAAGGGAATTAATTGAATTTCCCAAGGGCAGCTGGGGCATGAGCCCCCTTTCAGCCTTTAGTGGCTCCATCCCTGATCACATGTGTGTCACTTTTTCAATGTAACAGGACTTTGAAGGGATCAACTTGTTTCCATGAGAAGGGACAAAATGCAACATGTGAAGTATTTGGAAATCTATACATGCTAACCTTCGGAGCAATTAAAATTATTCTATCTCAATTGAAATTATTTTGGTTTTATACTTTTTAACAATAGTTATTACTTACATTTTAATACCTTAAACTTGATTAAGAAAACTTTGAAGAGGGATATAACATGATAATTTTGGAATAAAATTAAGAGGGAAAGTGGTTGTAAAAAATCCAATTACCAACTGATCCAATCTTATTCTGAATGTGTCAAAATATTAGCTTAATCTTATTTTGGATTCTAATCATGAGCACCAGATCTTCACCTTCCATCTTCGTGGTGAGCCTTGAAAATCATCCATGCATTAATATTACCCAAAATCTTAAAACTCTTACTCTTGGATTCAACACCAGGAAGAAGAAGGTGACATGGAAAGAGGCAACTGTAGACCACAAGTTCCTTCAAAAGAAGACATTCTGTATCTTCCAAACATAGAAGAGCCTACGGTGAAGATACCAGTGAAGATGAAAACCCAAATGAAATTTGTTAATTAATTAGTAATTTGTTGATGCGTGATTTTGACACCAACGAAACGCACGTGTGAGATGCTAAGCTAATTTGTCGGGACACTCTCAGGTAGCTGAGGATCTACGACCTCATGGCCAGCGACCTGGCCTCGGGTACTCGATGCTAGTGGTGACCCCGACCTGAGGAGATTCTCGGCCTGTTCTCCCTTTGTTAACTTTTTAGGACGAATGGAGCAGGCGTCACATCGCTTCGCGATTATCACGACCCGAACAATCAGGTAGCCACGCGATCAATGAGGTACGAAGAGCCGCGTTGCCTCGCGACGAAAAATATTACTAGTAACTACTTCTTCAGATATCCGTTGCACCTTTAGCTGTGAGCTCATTAAATGAAATGCTCTTTGTTCTGATAGACGTGTCTTTTGCGCAATAAGTGCCAACCATGCGCATTAAATGCGAAACATGTTGAAACGACATTCCTTATCAGGGCATTGAATGCGGCAGTGGGCGCATTAAATGCGAAAAAGGGAAATCGTGCTGTCGCTTGAGCGTTTCAACGAGAGGGGGTGATGGTCTAGTTTCCTGAGGTGTGACGGTCACTCTTCCTCGTTGATTCGTGACACGTGGTCACGATCAACGGTCAAATGCACTTTTTGCTCAAACGTCGTTTGATTTCGGGAAACCAAAGCGCCACTTCCTCCATTATAAAAACCCCAAACCTTCTTCAGGTGAAGCCACAGCATTTTCATTTTCAGAGAACAAGAAACCTTTGCTGGTCTTGATTCCTTGCTTTTCAGAGCGGCGTTCGTTTGATATCTGGAACAGAAGAGTCAATCCTTCTCATTTTCAGAGGTAAAGGTGACTTCCTTTTTATCTTTAATGTCTTTTAACTTTTGATAGTCATTGTGCGATGGCTGCCCGTCGGTAGCTCATCGGAGACGAAATGTTCTCCGTCGGGTTGGAGCCGCTGAAGGCTCCAAGTATACTTGTTAGGGTTTTTATGGGTTTAAAGAGGAAAACTTTTCGCCCACATCATCGTACGAAAATGTACGAAGACTAAATGGTACCCTTTTGTCGCTTCTGCAGATTGCAAAATGGACTCCCCAACGACTAGAGCTGAGGAAGGGAATAACTCGCCCGTAGAGGGTGCTTTCGCGGACCCCCTCGAGAAATTTACTCGGCGCTTACCGCTGACGAGCTGCAAAGGGTAGTTAGCCAGTTCGTTGTCAGGGTAAATGTCTTCCATGAGGTGGCATATACTACCCGAGATCCACTATGTGGGTTCGCTACGATCTCCGAAGATATCTTTAAGGGTGGGGGATTGATTCCTTTCCACCCTTTCACCAGGTCGATCCTCGATCATTTCGGGATCGCACAGATGCAGTTCACCCCAAACGCATACATGATCGCCATCGCCATGTACATCACGTGTCGGGAGAATGGACTAGACGAGCTAACCGCGGTTGAGCTCGGCTCCTCGTATTTCTTGAAAAGGAGCAAGGACAAGGATTCCTGGTACTTGTCCAGATGAAACACAATACAGGCTGAGATACATAGCTATATGAGCAATGCAGGAGCATACGACACAAAGTTTTTCTTTTTTCGTTATGACGGCATCAGCCATTTCCAGGATCCGAGTAGGTTCTGTTTCCTTCTGAGCTCAGTTCAATTTTTGCTTTTTGCTAATGAGCCGTTTGCTTTCCTTGACAGTTAACAGAACAACCTGTCTAAACCTGCTCGCGGACCCAGACAGGATTGTAGCATTTGGCTTTCTGCCCAGGGAGAGACGCGACGCAAGGTTGCTCGTAACAACCGAGAACTTACGGAGGTACGGCTATTTCAACGAGTCTACAGCGTTAGAGCCCCCACCGAGTAAGTTTCGACTGTCCTTTTGTTATTATTTTTTTTTGTAGCGAAATGTTCTACTAACGTTCACATGCAGCGACCATGCCTCCCCGAGTGTCCAAGTCGCCGCGAGCAGGACAGTTTTCATTTCCCCAGAGGCGAACCACCGAACCCGCTAGAGCTGATCCCAGCGATCCCCCAATCGGAGCACAGGCGGGTGCTCCGGCCTGACCTGCTGAAGTTCCTCCATCCGCTGCTCGCCCGAAGCAGAAGACGACGGCTTCGAGGCCCATGAAAAGGTGGCAAATCCGGACCGAGGAGACAAAGTCCGAGGGGGAAAGCGTGGGCATTCAGCCTGAGAGGTCGCAGCCTTACCGAGCGTTCGGCTCGGGAGGACCGTCTAGGGGCGTGACCGGTATTTCCATCGGTTAGCCGCCGTGACCTGCAGTCGTAGTCCCCGGGAGGAGGCGAAGCAAAGAACCCGCGGGTCAGGCTCCACCCATCGAGGGCATCGGCATACCCGTGCTAGAGTAAATGGCCCATCTCCCGTACCATCTGCAGCCGGTGGTCCTAACACTCCTGGAATGCGGGCTCGCGGAGTCATTCGAGCAGTTTCTGACATCCAGTTCTATCGAACTCCTGTCCACATCGTTCCAACTGTTTAGCCAGGTAAACGAGTTGTCCTAGTCGGGGACCTTTATTCCTTAAAGGGAAATATGCTAACTCTTTATCTTATCGTGCAGGTTTTGTTTTCCCTGCACATGTCTCAGTAGAAGGCCCAACTGGGGTCTGCTGAGCAATTGGTCGAGCTGCGGGGGGAGAATGCTCGGCTCATGCAGGACCTGGAGGCCGCACGAGCTGACAGAGATTCATCCATTACTCAAGCAAACCAATTCATGTCTGAAAGGGACGCTGCTCGCCGCACCGTGGACTTCCAAAAGACCGAACTAGACAAGCGTGGCGAGGAGGTGAAGGAGCTCCAGCGAACTCTGGCTAGGCTTTCCAGGGAGGCTGGAGAGAAGGATCAAGCACTGCAGAATTCCTCTGAACAAGCCATGCATGCTGAACAGGAAAGGGCCAACCTATGGGAGGCTACTGAAAGGCAGCTAACAGAGCTCGAGGCCGCGCTTCACTTTGCTCAGGGTTGCGTTGCCTTACTAACCGCGAAGATGGAAAGGCAGGAGGCGAAAACAGAGAATAGGACTGCGGACTGGACGATCAGGTCTATCTTCGCTCTTCAGGCGAAGAACCCTGAGATGGATCTGTCTGATCTTCCCGGCGAGTACCAGGACGAACTGGCTACTTTAGCCCCGGTTGAGGCTGAGGAGACGGCTCAGGGGCCTGATCCGAAAGATCATTCGGAGTATGTCCCCGAGGCGGTTTCGCCCAAACAGGAGGAACAGGAAGTCGGCGACTAGCCTGGGATCATAGAGGTCGCTCCTCCAGGGCTTGGGAACGAGGATCAGTGATTCGTCCTTGTAGCCTTTATCCTACTTTATGTACCTCCCCCCCCCCCCCCCCCCCTTTTTATAATGAATAAAAGTCGCTTTGAGTGATTTTTCAGTGTGCATAGGAATTTTGAGTACCCTCTATTACGTATGAGATCGCATAGTAGTTGCTTACAATTACATAGGAATAAATCTATGCGAACATAATTATACATTCTATGCGAGCAGGATTGGATATACAAAGCGATTACAAAAAGAACTTAATTACATTCGCTATTTACAAAAACTTGCGAAAAATAAAAGTTTATAAGGAAACTGAGTTCGGAATTACTGATAATAAGGTCATAGATGCTCAGCATTCCAAACTCGCAGTACCACGAAACCATTCAGCCTTTTGAGGTAGTAAGTCCCCAGTCTTATCACTTTGGCAATGCGGTATGGGCCCTCCCAGTTTGGTCCCAAGACTCCGGCACTTGGTTCTGTAGTACCGAGAAAAACTTCCTTTAATACAAGGTCACTGACCTGGAAGTCTTTTCGTCTGACTTTAGAATCGAAGAACCTTTTCGTGGTTTGCTGATAGGCTGCTATTCTTAACGAAGCCTTGCTGCGATGTTCTTCAACAAGGTTAGGACTTACGTGCATAAGCGCTTCGTTGTCTGCTTCATTGTAAAGGTCCCTCCGAAGTGAATCGGTTCCTACCTCCACAGGGATCATTGCTTCGCAGCTATATGCTAGCGAGAAGGGAGTTTCTGAGGTAGAGGTTCTCGGGGTTGTTCTGTATGCCCACAGGACTTCGGAAAGGTCGTCGGCCCAGTTTTCCTTTGCTGCGCCAAGTTTGGCCTTCAGAGTGTGCTTGATGGTTTTGTTGACGGCTTTAACTTGACCATTTGCTTGCGGTCTCGCAACAAAGGCAATTTTTTTATGGATACCCAGCTCGTTGCAAAACTGATTGAACTCCTCGTTCTCAAACTGTTTACCATTATCTGAGATGAGGGTATGAGGAATCCCGTAGCAGCACACGATGTTCTTGAAGACGAAGTCCTTGAGCTTTCTTATCGTGATCGCTGCTAATGGCTCGGCTTCGACCCATTTGGTGAAGTAATCTACCGCGACCACAGCATATTTCACTCCCCCTTTACCAACAAGCATGGGGCCGATGAGATCGATCCCCCACATAGAGAACGGCCAGGGGCTGGTCATAGTCGTCAGTTGGTGAGAGGGAGCTCGCGTTATGTTCGCGAACCACTGGCACTTATCACACCTTTTGACAAAGTTGTAGGTGTCTTCTTGGATCAGGGGCCAATAGTACCTTTGGCGAACAACTTTGTTGGCAAGAGATCGTGCGACGGTGTGATTACCGCAGATCCCTTCATGTATCTCCCTCATGATATAATCCGCCTCTTCGTTATTTACACATCGGAGGAGAGGGGCGTTGAACCCTTGCCTGTACAACTGATTTCCGATGAGGGTGTAACGGGCAGATCTTGTTCGCAGAATCCTTGCCTTGACCTTGTCGTCAGGCAAGGTCCCATCTTTGAGATACCGAATAATCGGGGTCATCCATGAATATGAATCTGTTACATTCACAGCCTGTTTGTTTGGACTGATACTGGGGATCTCGATGAATCGAACAGGAATGCTCTCCGGTGCATCCAAGCCCCATGATGAGGCTATTCTTGCCAAAGCCTCCACCACAGAATTGTTATCTCTAGGAATCTGAGTGATCGTGAAGCGCTTGAACGGCTCGAGTGCTGCCTTAGCTTTCTTTAGATAATTGATCATGTTATCTTCCTTGGCTTGATACTCTCCCAAAATCTAGTTAACGACCAGCATGGAGTCACTATGGATGCTAATCGCGATTGCGCCCATTTCCCAGGCCAACCTTAGTCCAACGAGCAGAGCTTCATACTCAGCCTCATTATTGGTTGCTTTGAAACCGAACCGGAGAATGCCATGAATGCGAGCCCCTTCGGGACTCAACAAGAGAAGACCTGCCCCGGCCCTTTTTCTGTTCGATGATCCATCGACGTAGAGGGTCCAGGTCGAGAGATTTTGAACAGCTTCCTGGATGACTTCGTTGGGCTGTTCCGACTCGTTCGCTGGATGATGCGAGAACTCTGATATGAAGTCGGCAACAGCTTGCCCTTTAATAGTTGCTCTCGGTTTGTAATGGAGATCGAACTGACTGAGTTCCATGGCCCATTTGAGCAATTTACCCAACGCCTCTGGTTTTTGGAGGACCTGCCTGAGCAGATAATTAGTCAATACGTGAACTGTATGGGCATGGAAGTAAGGTCGCAACTTTCAGGAAGCAATCAGTAGGGCATGAGCTAATCGCTCAATTTCCAGATACCGCATCTCGGCATCCAATAGACGCTTGCTCGTGTAATATACTGGCTATTGCGTTCTGTTCTCTTCTCGAACTAAAGCTGCACTGACCGCGAACTGCGAGACGGACAGGTACAAAAGAAGGATCTCTTGCGGGAGAGGTTTGGACAGAAGTGGTGGCTTCCCGAGGTGTCCTTTATTCTCTGGAAGGCCTGTTCGCACTCGAGAGTCCATTCGAACTTCTTATTGGCTCTGAGTACATTGAAGAATGGCAAGCAGCGATCTGTTAGCCTCGATATGAAGCGACTTAGCGTTGCTATACGCCCGTTCAAGCTCATGACCTGTTTTTTGTTGGTCACGCTCTTCATATCAAGGAGAGCTTGGATTTTTTTGGGGTTGATCTCAATTCCCCGCTGGTTAACCATGTACCCTAGGAACTTTCCCGAAGATAATCCAAATGAACATTTGAGGGGGTTCAGCTTCATTCAGTACTGCCAGAGGATGTCGAACATCTCAGCGAGATGTGCTACGTGATCTGAAGCGACATGCGACTTGACCAGCATGTCATCTACGTATACCGCCATCGATTTGCCTATCTGTTCGGAGAACATCCGGTTAACCAGTCGCTGGTAAGTTGCACCAGCGTTCTTGAGGCCGAAGGGCATAACTTTGTAGCAGTACAGTCCCTGATCTGTAACAAAAGATGTATACTCTTCGTCCGGTGTATACATCAGAATTTGATTGTATTCCGACTACGTGTCTATGAAACTCAGTAGCTCATGCCCTGAGGTGGCATCCACGAGCTGGTGATCCTTGGCAGGGGAAAACTATCTTTCGGACATGTCTTGTTGAGGTCAGTGAAGTTGACGCAGGTTCGCCATTTGCCGTTAGGCTTCTTTACTAGAACTGGGTTAGCAACCCAGATCGAATAGAGTGCTTCTCAGATGGATCCATTTCGGAGGAGGTTATCCACCTCAAGCTTCAAGGCAGCATACCGCTCCGGATCCATCGCTCTCCTCTTTTGGCGAACTGGCTTGGCTTCACTGTCGATGTTTAATGCATGGCAAGTAACATTCAGGCTGACCCCGACCATATCTGCGTGCGACCATGCGAACACATCATTGCTTTCGCTGAGGAAGCTGGTCAGTTCGGTAGCGAGCTGGGGATTGAGATTTTTACCGATCCTTAACACCCTGCTTGGTTCGTTCTGGTCGACCAGTACTTCAGTCAGGTCCTCAACTAGCCCACTGGAAAGGCAGTCCTGAATGCGAGGATCTATATTATCCTCGACTAGGCCAGGCTGTGGCTCAATCCGGCTAATCGACATTGCCTGGTTGTGATTACCGCGCGAGGTGTCTTTGCCTTTGCACGCCATCTGCACTGATTTCACATAGCAGTCGCGAGATGCGCACTGAGACCCGCTGACTTCCCCAATCCTCGTCGGGGTGGGGAACTTCATCTTCAGATGGTATATTGAAGTGACTACCTTGAAGTGTCTCAGCAGAGGTCGCCCCAGGGTTCCATTAAAGGCGGATAGGCAATCCACTACCAAGAATTCAATTACCTTGGTCACCTCGTCTAAGTCACCCAGCGTGACTGGGAGCGAGATTATTCCCTTGAGGAGCAGGTGGTCCCCTGTGAAGCCATATAAAGGGAACGACGCAGGCTTCAGGTCGACCTCGTCCAAATTCATTCTTTCGAAAGTTGAAGCGAACAGGATGTTCACAACACTTCCGTTATCCACTAACATTCTCTGGACATTATGGCGCCCTATGAGGGGCGTGATCACAAGGGCATTATCGTGAGGATGATGCAACCGGGCCGCATCTTTTTTGGAGAAGGAAATTTCCTCCTCCCGATGAACCTTTTGCGATCGCTGTGCCACGCTCATCATTCTAATGGGGTCGTGATGTGCCTCGCAAGCATACCTTTCTTGGGCACTTCGCGAGTTCCCCACGAAATTCGGTCCCCCGAAGATTAAATTGAGGGTGCACACTCCTTTCTGATCACGGCGCTTCTTACTTGGCTCTCCCTGATTTTTCTCTTGTGAGGGAGCAGAGTCATCAATATACTCTTTGAAATGTCCTTGCTTGATGAGGTTTTCGATCGCCTGCTTGAGAGCTCGGTATTCATCGGTATGGTGCCCATTGTCCCGATGATAGGGACAATATTTTTTACTATTCTTAGCCGATGGGGGATTTTTCATGGGCTCAGGTTCTCCGAGCAGGCTGGCCTTTTCTGATTTGTCAAGAATGGCCGATATAGATGCATTCAAGGGGGTATATTGGTTCCTATCGCGATCGCGATGAGGAATTGGGGCATAAGACTTTCTGAGCTCATAGCGCGGCTTCTTCCCTTTTCGCTGATCGTCAGGAGCCCATCTGCAATCAACTCTTATTCTTTCTTTTGGACCAGGCGCACTACCTGAGGTGCTACGATCGCGGTGGTGGAGTGCCGCTATAGAACTTTCAATACGGAGATACTTCTCCGCGAGATTGTAAAAATGGGTGAGGGAAACATCATCCTCAACCTGTAGCTCTTTCCACAGGTCGGTTTGTGGGCGAACTCCTGCAATGATGAGAGTCCGAACAGACTCCTCGGGGGTGTGAGCTACTTTGTTGAGTTCTCTGTGAAATCTGTCTATATATGATTGGAGGGATTCATCCCTCTCTTGCCTTATGTTGCTGAGGTAGCTCAAAGGCATTGAGAACTTTCTATTCACTTGGAAGTTTCTCAGGAACGTCGTGCTCATCTGAGGCCACAAGCTGATCGATCCCGCTAGGAGCAACCTGAGCCACCGTTTGGCATGAGAGGTTAAGGTCACTGCCAAACACCGATATTTTGCCAAATCTGAGACCTGGTGAAGCTCCATCAGGTCGTTGAATTCATATAAGTGATCCTGCAGATCAGAATTTCTATCGAACGCTCGCATGTCGGGCATTCTAAACCCCGATGGTAGTGGGGCGGCTAATACCACCAGAGAAAAAGGAGACGCCGATGTGACCTACCCTTGCTTGTTTTGCTGAGCTTTCAGTTGATCAAGAGCTCGCTGCAGCTCTTCGATCTAAGGTAGCAGCGCTACATGGGGATTACTTTCCGCAACGTGGGTACGACCCTCACGGTTATGGTTGAGGAATGACTGTAGGTTGGATTCCCCCTCGCCTCTGTCGGTAGTCCCGGCCAATCTTGACACATGCTGGCTAGAGCCGTGTGATGGCGTTGCATTATTTGGGGAACTTTCACGACCTCCGCAGTGGTGCGAACCGACCCGTAGAGTGTGGTAGCTTCCCGCGCGACGATCAGGATCGTTCTGGCGGTAATGAAAATTGCCCCGCCCAACACTTTTGTGGGGGTTTTCACGCGACGTGGCGTGGGATGGCTCGGGCTGCACCCTTTCACCGAGTCTCAACACCACAGGTATTCTACTAGGGGCGTGGTCGGCATTCGTCGGGCTTTTTGAGATTTTAGGCCCATTCGCCACTTGCTTACCCTTTCTTCGGCTCACTGCAGTGCTCACGGCACGGGCTATCGCCCTTTGCCGCATTTTCACGCAACCTGTAGGCGTTTTTGGCGGTTGCACAGCCTCATTCGACTTGGGCGGTACATCTTGGTCCAAACGGTCCAATCTCCGTGTGACCGTTTGGAGAGTATTATTGAACCTCTCTAGGTAGCTTAGAACGGCAGGGTCAAGTTATGAACCTGACGGGATGTTCCCCACGATAGTCTGCGGGGCCGAGGGTACCCCGGGGGAGGTATCCTCCTGCATTTAAGGGATCCCCTCAGTATTCTTGTTGGTTTTCTCAGGTACAAATCGGTGAGCCATTTGCTGTTGTAGGGCCGACAGGTTAGAGATTCTTCTGATGAAGAACGAATGCCAAATCAGCCCTCCTTCTAGCGCCAAACTATTGATGCGTGATTTTGACACCAACGAAATACACGTGTGAGATGCTGAGCTGGCCCAGAAGACACACGTGAAAGCAAAATAATGGAGAGCAAATGTAGTGAGAAAGGAGTTTTAAAGTGGTTCGGATGCTAAGGAAGCAAGTCCTACGTCCACTGATGTTTGTATTAATGATAAGGGTCAGGTCGCTTCAGGTGACTGACTTTACAATGATAATACAAGGTATCAAATGTTATATATTCTAGAGAGAGGGTAGTTAATCCCTCAAATGAGAGGAGAGCTCCCAATTTATAGTGGGATGGATTAAGGTTATCATTACTGAATCTGTGAGTTGGTGGGATTATCCGTGCAAATCCTTCTTTATATCACATTGCCCACCTTCTAGAATAATTCACGCAATTTGCTGCAGGGATTAGACACGTGGACATCCTCTAGCCTTTCTTCAGTCTGGCGCGCACCCACTGTACTGACAGGAGTGTGCTGCTTGCATCATGGCGCGACGCGGCTGCGCCAGAATGTCAGCGGACTCTTCCCGAGGTCTGACCTTTCGCACTTAACTGGGCGTCACGTCAGTCATATTTTCCCAGGCATAACATAATTATATTAGGAACAGAATTTTATTATTATTATTATTTTACGTAATTTGTGATTTATTGTTTCTTTTTTATGTATTAATTGCATTTAAGCCTTTTTGGTGTATTTAAAGCTTAGCTTTTTCGGTGATTATTTTATAGTGCTATTTTGTTGTAATTATGCCCCCAAAGTCGCAAAGAAAATTGGTCTGGTGTATATATAAAGAAGTGCAAGACCAACCAAGAAAAAAAATCAGAAGCTGGGCTAACAAGATAAAAGGCCCAAATAGGTTCATTTGGGTTGGGTTTTAAAGGAAGCAAGATTTATATTTCCTTCTATTTTATTTTTAAAGAAAAATTAATTTAAGTTTTGAATCCTTCCAATCTTTCAAAACTCCGTTCGATCTGTGATCCGAAAATAATTTTCAAGAACTAAAATAGGATTCAAATTTTTTAGTTTTATTTAATATTTGAAAATATGTTTTGAATGCCAATTTAAGTGAAATGACATAGCAAAAGTATTCTTCTAGCATTAAAGTTATGCATAGGTTGAAGACTGAAGAAGCTGTTGATTTACATATGACACAATTAGTGGAAATGAACAAAAAGAAAGTGAATCTTCCTAGTGATCTTGAAATCCTAGTCCATATTAACCATAGAAATAGCATAATATATCCAATTACCCTCATATCTCATCCCTTGGTACAACTCATCTTCTCTCTAAACCATTCAATTTTCAAACAAACAATCGTACCAACAAAGTAGAGTGATTTTGATTTCACATCTGAAAATTCAGTGATCTATCATTCAATTTATTTTATTTTATTATAGATCATATATAAAAATTCAATTTCATAGTTTTGGTGTCTTAGATTTGCATCGATTTTTTTTTCTTATTATACGTTATAATATTCAATAAATATCATTTTTTTATAGTAAAAATGCTTATTATAAGTATATTTGGATGATGATTTGGTTTAGACCTCGTATATATTGTGTTGAAAAAAATTTCAATTCCTGTGAAAAATTTTCTTTATACCAATAAAATATTTCAATTATTAGGAATTTAAAATTTCTGGAATGGTTTCCCACCTTGTAAATCGAAATGAAATCTTTTAACTTAAATTAATGAGATAAAACTAATTTCAAACATCCAACCATTTATGTTCATCAATGTAAGGATCAGGATAAATTCTGAAATGACATTAAAAATTAAAAATAATTTTAAAAGGTGTTGCGGTATGCAAAAAATCAAAATTAAAAATAATAATAATGCAACAACAACTCTTTCACAACCAGTCAAGATATCATGAAACATATGAGCAAAACAATCTCTCTTTATCTTGCTCATATTAACTTGAACAAAAGTTATATATATTTGGTAATAAAGCCATTTTAATTTTTAATATTTCAAAAACTAATTATATTAGATTCCAATGTATAGTTATTGATATTGATAAGATGTCTTTGAGTACTATAGTCTATCAATAATATGCAAAGCAGAACCAGAAATTTTGGTCAGTGGTGTCGACATTAAACTATTAAAAAAAAAAAAAAAACCGTGGAGAAAAATACTTTTTATAATATTTAAGATAGAATCTTACATGCAGTTAAAGCCTGTTTAATATAAAATTCAAATACAATTCTTCGTTATTGAAAACAAGATATTAAACAAATCTTATGAAAATGCATTTGGTAAAAATGAGTCATTTTCGAATACATTCTAAAAAACTAGTGTAAAACGATTAAAAGTTGTTTTCACAATTTTACGTAGTTATTAATCTAAAAACGGTTTTTAAATATTATGTCAAACCCATTTTCAAATATTAAAAATATTAAGATTATAACTTAAAACTTGAATCGTATTTTAGTTTTTAAAAATTATTTTTAAATCACAAATCAAATAATATATATAACTATTTGTATGAAATTAAGACATATAAAAAAATTTATTTAATATGATTTCAAGTTAAAAAAAAAAAAAAAAAAAAAAAAAGAAGAGAGAGAAAAAAAAAGTGGATCATATTGATCATGAAGGCTTTAAAACACATTGTTGAACAACGTTCACAAGACAATTTACAATTTTAAATACTCTCAATAATTTTAACATTAAATAATGAATATGAGACATGTGAAGATAATAATTGATATCGAAATTTATCACATGTTATTTTTAATTTTTTATCAAAAAGTGTCCGAACCACTAAAAACCCTTTACGAATATATTATGTAAATACTTAGATATCTGTTGATAAGAATCTGTATCTCATATAAATAATAATAATATTATAATTATAACATTAAATAATGAATATGAAAAATATAAAGATAATAATTGATGTTGAAATTCATCACATGTTATATTTATAAAAAAGATAATATTAAAGTGTTAGTTGGCATAAAAATATACAAATGTTGTGAAGGAATTAATATAGTTGGATTTTTTAATTAGGAGCATAAAGGTCAATTTACAATTTTAAAATCTCTTAGTACTTTTAACCTTAAATAATGAATATGAAACATGCGAAGATAATAACTGATGTCGTAATTCATCACATGTTATTTTTATAAAAAAAGATAATATTAAAGTGTTCGTTGGCATAAAAATATACAAATGTTTTGAAGGAATTAATATAGTTGGTTTTTTTAATTAGGAGCATAAAGGTCAATTTACAATTTTAAAATCTCTCAGTACTTTTAACCTTAAATAATGAATATGAAACATGTGAAGATAATACTTTATGTCGTAATTCATCACATGTTATTTTTATCAAAAAGAATCTGGACCACTAGAAACTCTTTACGAATGAAAACAAATTAACAAATTCATACTGGGTTATCATGTGAGTGCAAGCAGTGGTCACATGATGAAAAATAGTGGCACTTTTATAATTTTAGTGGTGCAATAAAATAAAATAAACTAAGAGGTATTGAAAAGTAAAAGATCAGAATAAAGAGGCTTTTATTAACTCGCTCTTATTGTGTTGTGTCTAGAATGAAAGAAATTGGCTAACTTGATGTCTTTCCTCTCACAAAAGCCAATTATCCAATGACAAATCATGAGTCATATGTATTCATGTCGACTTGCATGGGCGATGCGTCTTCAAGTGAAAATGCATGCATGGGTTATGTGTCCATTTGACAAGCAAGGTGACAAATGGTTGGAAAGCCAAATATTTTTTTTAACACTCCCTCTAGATTTCCACCATTTACAGATAATTGTTTTTAACCTTACTCAGAAAAAACTCAGTGAGACAAAAATCTAAGTAAAAAAATACAATTTTATAATGAAACTGTAAAGTGGTGTTGGACTTGCTTCATACAATCTCATTAAAAACATTGCCAGGAAAGATGCAATAAGACAAAACCTGATCAAGGGAAAAAGATATAGTGCACATATAACCAATACAATAGTCCTTTTCCAAAAAAACCTTTTAATTGAAGCTCCCTCAATCAATGCGCCCCCTTATAATGGCAAAATTAACTTGGTTACTTAATAAGCTATCGCATATCGATGTCATACACTAACTTTTCAAATGTTGATGTCGATAAGATCTTAGTGAATAAATCTGCAAGATTATCAGTGAAGCATATTTGTTTGATATCAATCTCTCGATTTTACTAGAGTTCGTGAGTGTAAAAGAACTTCGGTGAAATATGCTTAGTTATGTATCCTTTGATATATATATCATCTTTTGACTTGAGCAATACATGTTGCATCGTCTTCATTTGTAATTGTAGGAGTATCTGAGGTACATGATAACTTGCATGTATTCATGATATGATGAATGGCAAATCTTAACCATATGCATTCTCGAGTGGCTTCATAAGCACATGAATCTCAAAATGATTGGAAGAAGTGGTTGTTTTTTATGAAACGACGACAGAAATGCAAAGCAATGTTGAGGGAGGAACAACTAGCAACTAGGGAAAGCCGAAATGAGGCAAGAGAAGACCGATTAGTGACAAAAATTGGAAGAAAAGTGGTTGGAAGATGAAAGGACATGCAGTTGGCAGTGGGACGGCAAGGAGATGACAGAGATGAAGAAGATAAAGAAGATCGATGTTTGGGGAGGTGGATTGTCGCCGGAGGTCGCCAAAAAATGAAGGTGAGGAGTCTAGGGTTTGGGGTGTGCACTGGCTACCCTTTTTATGACCTCTCACTTTGGAAAATGTAGTTCCAGTCCTTGCACAAAACAAAAGTAACAAAATCAACCCCAAATGTAAACATCCTAAACAACACAAAAGAGACAAAATAAACCTTGATCAATAAATCACACCTTAATATTGACTTATTAATCTCAAATTTCAATCCAAACATGCAAGATTGAAATAAAAAATCAGAAAGTGATTAGCATGAATAATTTTACAATTTCCTTTATTGTCTCAATATAATTTCTTTTTCAAATACAAATGGGGTTTTTTAATCACTTTAATAGAGTCATTTCATGATTCTAATAGAAAGCCACATATTTCATAATAGGTGCATTAGTTTACTATTAGTTTTTACAGTAGAAACAAACAACACAAGATTTTTATGACCTGAGTAATTAAATCAATTTGAATTACAACTTGTTCACGATTGTGCCCATCGTAATACTTAAAAGATCATGTTATAAAAATTATTTTTAATATAGTTGACTTTTTTAAAAGATCATGTTATGGTAATTTAAAATTTTAACTTAATTTGAAACACAAATTAATCATAAATATATTGAAATCTAACTAGAAAGGAAGTTGGAGGTAGGTATTTTCTTTGCCACTTGATCTACTCTTAAACCATTATTGTAAGGATAAATGGCTGAAAGTTTGTATCAAAAATTTAAGTCATAAATGTATGCCGATATAGCCTAACCATTTTTGGTGTTATATTTGTATAATTATCATAACTGATATAATATAATGTAATATTCGAAGACTAGAAAACATAATATAACACTAATAATTATAAAATCTTCGTATTAATTTGTAGAAAAGAGTTTTTAGTTTTTACAATATAAAACAACCGGGACATTTAAAAGACATGGTGGCATATAAGACAAAACAAGCGGGGCAATGTATTCATGAGAAAAGATGCGTATTGTTCCATTCAAGTATAAATATAACATGGGAGAGGAGATGGAGATGAAGGAGAAGGTGGAAAAGGAGCAATGGGTAGTACTGAAACAACAACAAAAGATAAGATCCTTATATTTGGAGGAACTGGATACATAGGCAAGTATGTGGTGAAGGCAAGCGTTTCTTTAGGCCATAAAACATATGTTTATGCTCGTCCAATCTCAGAGAAAACCAGTCTCTCCAAGCTACAACTACACAAGGAGTTTCAGTCCCTCGGTGTCATCATTGTCCAAGTAATTAATTAATACTCCCTCTCTCTCACTCTTTTTATTCCATATATTAAGTAAGTTAAAAAGGAGAAATGAAAATGCAGGGAGAGCTAGATGAACATGAGAAACTTGTAACTGTAATTAGGGAAGTGGACGTGGTGATATCTGCACTAGCTTATCCTCAAGTTCTTGACCAATTCAAGATCATAGATGCTATCAAAGTTGCTGGTAATATAAAGGTAATGTTAAAAAAAAAAAAATATATATATATATATATATATTGTTTATTTTATTAAGATTCAAGGTTTTCATTTAGGAATTTTTATTTAATTAGTAATAACCAGCTTATTTATCTTTGGTAGAGGTTTCTTCCATCAGATTTTGGATGTGAAGAGGACAGGGTGAGACCTCTACCTCCATTTGACAATTTTCTAGAGAAAAAGAGAAGAATCAGAAGAGCAATTGAAGCAGCTGGAATTCCTTACACCTTCGTTTCAGCTAATTGCTTTGGCGCTTACTTTGTTAATTTCTTGCTTCGCCCATATGACCAACCAGAGCTTATACTTGTCTACGGAAGTGGTGAAGCAAAAGGTAATATTTATTTCAACAAAATATTATATCATAATTTCACAATAAGTAGATAGTAAAATAAGGGGTTTTCTCCACCCACTAAGGTTTAATTAAATAACAATATTCCCTCTAAAATTTCAAAAGTAACATAAATCTCTCATCCTTTACTGTGCCGTTAGAATTTGTAACATGATAGGTTAATAAATATTTACATAATTACCTTTTGTCATTTACTTTAATACCAAAAACTTAACGATAGATAGATTTTTGTTATTACAATAACTACTGGGGAATTCTTCGCTATGCAATTAGACGTAACCCTTAATTTGGCATTAACGTCTATATGCAACTGTGTTAAATTATGAAGAAGATATAGCCATATGCACAATCAAAGTGGCAAATGATCCTAAAACGTGCAATCAAGTTGTGATTTATCGTCCTCAAACAAATGTCATATCACAGCTTGAATTGATCTCACTTTGGGAGCAAAAGACTGGCCGTACTTTCAAAAGGGTTCATATTGCAGAGGAAGATTTAGTGAAACAAGCTGAGAGTAAGAACTTCGACTGCAATTTATTCATTCCATTTACTCTATAGGTTAAGCATTTAATTTCAAAATTGTCTGATTTATTTGTGGGTAAAATTTTCATTAATTTTTTAACAATCACATATTAAATTTAATGCTTCAATGTTTTAATTGCAGCCCTACCACATCCAGAAAATATACCAATATCCATTCTGCACTGCATATTTGTAAAAGGTGAAACGATGAGCTTTAGACTTAATGAGAATGACGTTGACGCTTCTAAGTTATATTCAGATTTTCAGTTCTCCACAATTGATCAACTTCTTGACATATTTTTGTTTGATCCTCCGAGGCCTGCAATTGCTGCGTTTGAAGTCTTACATATTTATTTCCATTTCTTTCTTTTCGAATAAAAGTTTTATTGTACTTTCTTTGTTGTAGAATAATATATATGTTTAGCTATATGAATTTGAGTTGACATCAGTAAGTTCAACCGTGATAAATTTAATTCGTTGTTTGAGTTTATAATGGCCTTGTCATTGGAGGAATCTCTTCAAGTTATGGTTGAGACGTAAGACAAAATCAGTATCCAAGATATATCTATAGTAGATTAATACACAACCTGTATAAGAGGCAATTGCTTCTTAATCATAAAATACTTCAAAGATGAATATGTTCCCATGCAATAGTATAGAATTCTTGACATGTATCGGATTGGAATAACCTGCCCTTTCATAATCTTAATTCTACACCAAAGAATTTATGGCCTCTACCATATAGTTATTTATCTTTACTTGGTTATACATGAAGCATCAATACTCTTTTTGGTTTCTCAAAAATTTCATAAAATAGGTTATTTAATCACCCCCAAAATTGTAAAGGATCCAATGAGTTCAACCTTGATTATTTATTAAAAGAGTCAATTAGGCAAATGCATCTATGGTAACTAGAATGGATATCTCATATTTGAAAACTGCTAGATCATCATGTTAATCCTCGCGCTAATTTTATTGGTCATAAGGAGAAAAGTTTAGGTTATCAAATTCAATGGTTAGTTTTATAAGTGATTTTCTAAGTTGAGGATATTCAACTCTTGGGTTTGCTTATTTAACATTACGAATTTTAGCTTAAAGATATTAAACTTACATAATAAGCTTTTCTCAATTTCGTATTATCACTCATATAATAGCTAGTTAATTTGATAATATTATGTAATTATTGGCATTACGTGATAAATGAGATAATTATCACAAATCATTATATTACACGTTGTACGATATAAGAGAAATCTTTTAGATAGTCATAGAGAAAAATATTTAGGTTTTTTATTGGACAAAAATAACCATAAAATAGTTTGAGTAACTATATTACCCTTAATAAAAAATGTTAAGAACAAAAGTAACTAAGATATATTTTCCTCTTTTGTAAATGTTAGATTAAAACACAGTCTAACATGTTTTTAATTAGTTTATTCAACATCAAATTATATGGTTTAATGTGGTTTAGCATAGTTTAGCATTTTATAAATTTAAGATATTGAATATAATAAAGATCAAGTACTCGATTTTTTTCACTTAGAGAAATGAAATCAATTAATATGATTTTTTGGTTATTTTTATATGCATTTGTCTTTGTAAGGTTTTTTTGTCCACTTATGAAGTTATGTGTGCACATTATTTACTGATGTTTGCACATTAAGTTGTTTAAAGCACAATTATGTATGTAGTTTACATATGTAGTAACATATTGTATAAATGTGTACAAATTTCCTTTGTTCAAACATATTGCAAATATGTGCGCACATTTTACTTTGTTGTGTAAACATTTTTCTAATCAGATCTCTTAGTACAGGTGTCATGTTTTCATAACTTGTTAAGATATTTTCCAATTCTGAAATCTGTGTGAAAGGTTCATTTACATGTGTCTGATTTTTCAGAAGTGGTCTAGGAAAGTTGTTTATGCTTTTTCAAAAGTAGCCCAACAAAGTCGTTGAGATCTTTCCTAAAATAGTCCAACAAGTATCAGCCTTTGTCGGCTGAGTGTGCTAGGAGCTTGTTGAGCAAGGATTATATGATATCTTCTTCTTCCTTGTGTTTTCCTCAAACCTCAATATTCCATTAATTGTTCTCTGAAAATTCCTAGAGAGTTTATTCATTTTCTCAAGTTCCTTTTGTTGGAACATGGTTCCTTTGTTGAAAGCTTGAAGGTAGTTCAAGTTGTGGAGCTTAAAGTTGATTTCAGTCATTGAAGCTTGAATGGAGCTTGAACTGTCCAGATGGTTTCTTAGACTCAAGCAACCTATGGAAGAATGTTGGAGTAATTAGAGGGTGGAGTTAGAGTCTTGTAGAACAGAGAGTTGTTTACAATTGTTATATTTAATTTCAACTATGTATTGACTTAGAACGTGTTTGTTATAGTTGATTTGCTTCACCTAGACATGGTCCCATGGATTTAGGCTGTTAGTCGAACCATGTAAAAATCCTTGAGTGCTTTACTTTTTGCTCGTGCTTAATATTGTGTTAATGTTAAATGACCATTCCTGCAAGCATTAACGAACACAATCAACCAATTTCGCAAAGAACAATGCTAGTTTTACAAAGACACATATAAAGGGGGCATACAAAGACAATCTTCACCCTTGATTTTCATGATTTCTCTCTCTCTCTCTCTCTCTCTCTCTCTCTCTCTTTCTCTTTTTCCGTTTTTTTCTTTGTTTTTTTTCTTTTGGATGATGTCACTTTGTAGCCCTCTTTGTATGAGTCTTTGTAAGGATAACATTTTTCTTTCGCAAATGTCTAATGGACCCCTTTAAACAAACTTTCGGTCTTTTAAAAGAGCAAACAACATGTTCCCACCCAAGGTTTAGCCAAATTCCAAGTTTATATCCCTGACTCCATTTTTTTCATATTCCCACCCTTAAACTAACACTGTAAGTTAATTTTTAATGTTAACTTGTGCAATTACAATTATGTCCTTCATTTTTATTTCACCCCACCATCACTCTCACCATCCAGCCACCACCACCCACCAAACCCACTCAACCACCGTTCAAGCCCAATTTGGCCTAATTTTCCACACCAATTAACCAACCCAACACCACCATCAGAATCCTCACATCTCCCTCTCCAAAACCCCTCTTATCTCTGATTGTTTGCTGCCCTTCATTTTTTTCAAATGTTCTCCCTATTTCAGAACAAATTTTGGGTCTTAAAAATGAGCAAGAAATTAACATTTGACAAAAAAAAAAAAAAAAAAAAGGGAAAAGAGGAAAAGAAGCATAAGAAATAAAGAAATAGTGACATGTTCGACAAAACAAGCGAGACGATGGATTCGTGAGAAAAGATGCATATTGTTCCATTCAAGTATAAAGAACTTTTTTTTTCTTTCTGCGATGTTAATTTTGAATTTCTAAAATCTTTAATGACAACAATTAGTAAAATGCGCAGGCCGAACCTTTTTTCAATTCTTTTTCTTACTTATTTATTCATGTTTTATCTAATTTAGAAGAGTAACTTAAACCCACTATAGTCTAATGAAATAACAAATTTCCCTCAAAATTTAGAAATAACACATATACCCTTACCGTTAATGAGCCATTAATAAATCATTAAACTTTAACGTATGATGAGTTAATGAATAATTACTTATTTTCTCTCTACTGTTTATTTTAATACAAAAGACATAATGGTATGAGAATTTCAATTATTACAATAATCACAAAGAGATTTTTTCTTCAAGTAGTATACCTAAAAAGGATTAAGCCGTTTTATAAAATTAAAAAAAAAATTGGAACACTCCAAGCTTGTCCTACTATAATTTTACTCCTACAATTGGTTAAATCTAATAGCAATCAACTATTAGTTTTGATTATTTTAAAAAATATTTTCGTAACTGCTATATCTTTTTATAAAGGGTTTTTTAATTCCAAAAAAGTTAAATCTAACTTGATAATGTCTCTTTTTTTTTTTTCAATATATAATTTTTTTACCTGCCTATTATACGGTGGTAATTTAATTTTAATATGATGCAGATATAATATGGTAATTTTGGAATAAAATTAATAAGGAAAATGGGTGTATAAAATCCAATTACCGACTGATCCACTCTTATTCTGAATGTGTGAAAATATTAATTGACTCTCAAAATATGTCAAAACATTAGCCTAATCTTATTATGAATTCTAATCATGAGCACCATATCTTTATTTTAATTGGTGTGTCCAAACCAGCTAAGACCAACTAAGAGAATGGGTATGGGCTGTATATATAAAGAAGTGCAAGACCAACTAAGAAAAAAGTCAAAAGTTGGGCTAAATAAAATAAAAGGCCCAAACAGGTTCAGCCCAAATTAATTTGGGTTGGGTTTTAAAGGAAGTAAGATTTATATTTCCTTCTATTTTTTTTTAAAAGAAAGATTAATTTAAGTTTCGAATCCTTCCACTCTTTCAAATACTCTAGCTATAGTCCGTTCCATTTGTGATCCGAAAATAATTTTCAAGAACTAAAATAAGGTTCAAATTTATGAGTTTTATCTTAATATTTAAAAAAACTATTTTGATATATATTCAAATGTTGTTTTCTTATTAAAAACTAAAAAAAATAACAAAAATAAATAATAATAAATAAATAATTTTTTAATTTTACACTAAATTTTAAGATTCCAAAAACTGATTGCGAAATCTTATAAAAAACAATATTTAAATTTTATATCAAACAAGTCTCTCTTAAGATTTTATTGTAATTTTGTTCTCATTTTTTTTCCTTCCATTGATTTATAGAATCCAGATATTAGCTTATTCATTTCCTTTTATTGACATCTTATTCTTTTGTTGTGCGGTAAATCAGAAAAGGAAAGGATGATTTCTAATTTGGCTAGAAGATGTCACATGATTAGGACTTTGCAAATCAAAGGGTGAAGATCAAGTCAATTTCTTGTTTCATTGATTTTGTATTTATTTCTAATTCAAACTTGTAATGGGTACAGTATATAAACCAAAACCCTAGTTTGTTTAGACACATGAAAGTTATTACGCCTTTCATATACACATAGAGGTTTATTAGTCGAGAGCTTGAGAGAAGAGATAACTTGAGAGAATCCTTGAAACAATTCTTTGTAACTCAACTCGCTGTTCTCACAAACTTTCAATAATATATCAGTGGACGTAGGATTTTACATGATAAACATCAGAATCTCTCTAAAAAATCTTCTTTTATTTTTTGTATTTGACGTTTAATTGTTCATATCTAGTCGCTTTGTCCAATCTTTGATCCGTTAAGGTTATGCAAGCATTCTATGTGATTCTAACACTATGAATCACATACCTCTCGTTTTCAAACTTTGGAATCAAGTTTTTAAGAAAAATTTAAAATTTTTGTTGAAACATTATGTATTTTCCTATGTATGCAATTTTGAGACCAAAACAAAATTACGTTATTTATTTCATAAACAATTTGATTTTAAAATTTGAATATCAATACAGTGTTTATACTTGAACATCATTTTGCGTTTTGGCCGTACAACCAAAAATTTTGCCATCACTCCTTTTTTCAAGCTATTTGAAAGGTCTCCACCAGAAATATGAACCCAACTTTATTGTTTTGTCTGTTGTTTTCTCCAGAAACACTTAAAATATAATTTGTACAAATAAAACTATTGGCGTGAAGTAATGACAAAATTAATGTTTGTCGCGGTCTTCAGGAAAATGACTGAACCGAGCTAACTAGTTATAATAATGCAACAACAACCATTCACATTTGATCTCCGAATTTCAGTAGTGACTAGTCATTATATCATAAAACTTGCGAACAGAACAATCTCACTGTATCTTCCTCATATTAATTTGAAACAAATATTTATATTTGGTAATAAAGCCATTTTAATATTTCAAAAACTGATTATATGAGATTCGAACCCAATGTATATATATATTGATATATAAGATGTCTATCAATAATATGCAAAGCAGGACCGGAAATTTCAATAAGTGGTGCCAAAATTAAACTATTAAAAAAAAAAAAACCACGTAGAAAAATAATTGTTATAATATTTAAGATAGAATCTTAAATGTAGTTAAGACAGTTTGATATAAAATTTAAATACAACTGTTTGTTATTGAAAATGAGGTATGCAACAGACCATATGAAAATGTGTGTGGTAGAAATGAGTCTTTTCGAATACTTTTCAAAATACTAGCGTAAAATTATTAAAGGATTAAAAGTCGTCTTCATAGTTTTATATATAATTAAACCTTGATAAATTAATATCCTTAGGACAATGAAAATTTATTAATTATCGTATAAATTAGTAAATTATTAATTTATCGTGACATTTTTTATTTTCTATTTCCAAAAAATTGAACTTAATGCATTTACATATTCTGTATGGTTAACGTGGCATGAAAAATATCTATTGGAAATAACATCATCAGCCTAGATGCACTCAAAGCAACAATCACATTATGTAATTTTCTCTTGTAATATGATAACACTATACCAAAGTTTCTTAATGCACTAAGAAAAGTTAGAGGTGGGGTCTAAGAAGACATCAATTTCAAGATAAAACAAGTAACATTTGAGTCATATTTTACAAGGGCCTTCTAATTAAGTTATGCATATATATAATTTTGATATATAACAAGATTATTAATTTATATGTTAAGTGGTACCTATGTGCTTTTTTACTGTCTTATAAATTTAGCGAATTATCAATTTACCACATTAATTCTAAGTTGGGACCAACCAAAAATATTAATTTATCGATGTTTAACTATGTTTTAGAGTTTGTAGGATAAGAATCAAAGCTAAGGAAGAAAATATAATTTTGAGAGGGCCACAACTAACAAGACATGAAATTACATGTATATCATGTAGTGTCTACACAATTTTATGTATGGGGCACCCTCGTATAATATTAGTATGTGTAGTGTAGCCATACTTTTAAGCAATGGCTGAATGCCCTAAGGTGGGGCAGTGCCCTCACTAAGAGTTTTATGAAACTTCAGTCTTATAAATTTATAATTATACCCTAAAATAGTATATATGTTTTATAATAATATTTAAATAAATAACATAAATATTTAAATAAATATGTTATAACCTAAGCCTAATAAACAAATCCGCAACACAAACAAGTAAAGATCAAGAAAATCACACACAAATACACCAGGCACAATTTTACCGTGGTTCGTCTATCCAATCTTGGATAGACTACATCCACGTTGAGCTCCGAAACTCTGGAAGCCCACTGCACTAATGAGTCAGTCAAAGAATACAAGAAGAACACCGTTACAAGTCTGCCTCAAACAGACTACCACCCACTATGGCCTAATCACTCCAGAACCCCTCTACAATCTGCACGAAACCCGTACAACTCAGCCTCTAGAAGGAAACTCAACCCTCTCTCACTCAAAGCAGCTAACCCGAAAGATTCAATCAGAGAGAAACCCTAGCCCGAGTGTATCCCTTTGTTAACCCTAACTATCTGAATACCAATACGCGTTCTTCATAAGTGTCACTGTTGGGCTTCTTTATATAGTCATCACAGTTCTTAGCCCTTGGATCTGTCTTGATCTAACGGCTGAAACTTGGTAATGCTTTAAACAAAACGACCCCGTTTGACTCAGTGAAACGGCTCCGTTTTGGCTTCACAAACTTTCATTCTCCACCTTGAAGCCAACCATTCCCTTAGTGCAGTAAGCTATCCTGCATTTCTTCTCAGCTCTTTGAGTACAGTACTTACTTAATATGAAGCAGGTTCAAGCAATGCTTGAACTTGGCTGTGGTCACCACTTTGTTGCCATGTCTGCTGGATTGTCTTCAGTGGGTACTTTCAGCAGATTTAACTCTCCCTTTGCTCAAGTCTCTGACATAGTGGTGCCTTACATCCCCATGTTTGGTTCTGTCGTGATACACTGGGTTCTTGCTTAGTGATGGCACTTTGACTATCAGAGTACTGTTCTGTACCATTCAGCAAGTTTGCTTCTTTAAGGATTCCTTGCAACCAGGTTGCTTCCTTGAATGCATCTGAAACTGCTACTAACTCAGCTTCAGTAGTGGACAGTGCAACAAGGGTGCAACTGAGCTTTCCAACTGACACAGTTCCCCCCCAGTGTGAAGTAATAGGCAGTTGTAGACTTCCTAGAGTCTCTATCACCTGCAAAATCTGCATCTACATATCCCACCAGATCAAGTGATGCATATCTTTTACAAAACATTAAACCAATTTGCACAGTTCCATTAATGTATCTCATCAACCATTTTAATGCATTCCAGTGATCATTTCCAGTTTGACATGAATCTGCTTAATAGTGATATTGCATATGCTAAGTCAGGTCTGGTGAAAATCTGGAATACATTACAACCCTATGGCATTCGAGTATGGGACATTCTCCATTTCAGTCTTTCAGACTCTGTTTTTGGGGACTGTGACTTACTAAGTATGAAATGGTTTGCTAAGGCAGAGTCACTGCCTTGATTCATTCAGTCCAAATTTTAACACTAGTTTTTGTGTATGAGGACTGATGCAGTTTAAGTGTATGTGCACTTCTGTTTCTATCAATCATCATTCCTAGAATCTTCTTTGCTTCCCTAGGTCCTTCATATCAAATTCAGTATTCAATTTGGCCTTTAATGCATTGATTGAGACATGGACTTACTAATTATTACTATCATCTACATATAGCAGGAGGTAGATTGGTATGTCATTCAACGGCAAAGTAGAAACAGTTATCATACATGCTTCTAGTGAATCCTTTCCTATTATGAAAGCATCAAATCTCTTGTACCACTGTCTAGGGGACTGTTTAAGTCCATATAGAGATTTATTAAGCAGGCATGCATAATCAGGCAGTTTACTGTCTTTAAAACCTACGGGTTGACTCATGAATATTTTCTCATCTAACTCACCATGCAAGAAGCAGTTTTAACATCCATTTGTTCTATCTCTAAGTCATGTTGGACTGCAATTGCTAGCATGAGTCTAATTGTTTTAAATTTAACTACAGGAAGAATATTTCATGTGAAATCAATACCTGCTCTTTGAGTGTAGCCCTTAGCCACTAACCTTGCTTTGAATCTTGGTGGGTCAGACTCATTTATCCCTTCTTTCAGTTACAGCCATCTGCATTCAACCAATTTTGATTCTTTGGCCTTGGAACCAGTGTCCAGGTTTTGTTTGAGTGCAATGACTCCATCTCTTCCTCCATGGCAGCCAACCAATCTTTTCTATCCCTTGAGCTCATTGCTCATCATAGGTATTTGGTTCTGATCTTTGTTTTCTGCCCCAGCTAGAGGCTGTATAAATCAAGTCAGCATAGCTGTACCTTGGGGGTCTGTTTCCCTTCACTCTATCCCTGGCTAACTGGTATTGGGCCTTTTGTCCTGCTGATCCTCTTCAGCATTGTCAGTAGGTATCTGTACCCTCCTGCTCTTGATTTAGTTGTGGTTGTCTTCACCAGGGTCAGGATCTTTATTTGGGTGTATTGATCGGTTAGTCTCAGGCTCCACCTCAAACTGAGTTTTCTCAGTTTGTCCTAAGTTTTCAGACTCTTCTTTTGAGCTACCTGCACTGTTAGTACCAGATTTACAAGAAAAACAGTTTCATTGAAAATCACATCCCTACTAACAATTACCCTAACCCCTGGGGCATCCTTTTGCCACAGCCTATAGCCCTTTGTCCCTCTTGGTATCCTAAGAAGACACACTTGAGGGATCTTGGTTCTAACTTTCCATCTCTGGTATGTGCATATGCTGCACATCCAAAACTCTTAGTGTTCAAGAGATGTCTCCTTTCAACCACTCACTTCTTTCAGGGCACTTAAAGTCTATTGACTGGAGGACTTCTGTTTATAAGGTAAGCTGCTGTGCCTAAGGCTTCCCCCCAAAAGTTTTTGGTAACCAGCAGTGAATAGGAGACATCTAACTCTTTCCAGAAGGGTTCTGTTCATTCTCTCAGCAACTCCATTTTGCTGAGGTGTTCCCTTTACTGTCCTATGCCTTAAGATTCCCTCTTCTACACAATAAGAATCAAAATCCTGATACAGAATTCCAGGCCATTATCAGTCCTAGGGTTTTTACCTTCCTGTTAACTTGGTTTTCAACCAAGTTTTTCCAGCCTTTAAACTGGTTAAGGCTTCATCTTTGGACCTAAGTAGGTACACCCATACCTTTCTGCTATAGTCATCCACAATGGAGGGAAAATACAATTCCTCCATGTGTCCTAACCCTTTCGGGGCCCCACAGGTCTGCATGAATATAGTCTACCCCTTTTTAGCCAGATAGTTCCCTTTTGGAACTCTTCTGTGCTGTTTCCCCATCACACAAACTTCACAGAAGGTTAAATCAATACAGATTCCTTACCAAAGTACCCATGTTGGCTTAACACTGACATACCTTTCTGGCCTATGGCCAAGTCTCAGATGCCATTTCTCTGCGTTAGTCAGCTTGAAGGTGATATTGCAGACTTAACAGTGAGTGCACAGTGTTGACCACACGAAATGTATAGCCCATTTTGTTTGACTCCTTCAAGTAGTATTTCATTATTCTTGTACACCACTATGGATCTTTCCTGCCTTGTACACTCCCACTTCATCCAAAGTTCCCAAGGATACCAGGTTTCTTTTGAGGTCAGGTATATACCTCACTTTGGTTAGCATTATGATTTTGCCATTGTTCAACCTAATGGTTTGTTCCCTAGTGCCTTGAACCTTACAAAGGGATTATTGCCCATGAAGACTTCTATTCTAGCTCTCCCTTCTTAAAGTTCTGGAACCCTGGATGTTGGGACTCATATGAAACGTGCATCCTGAATCTAGGACCCATTCCTTACTGCTAGCATAGTCTGAGATAGTGAGAGCTTCTGAAACTTCAATGCCAGTGCTAGTGCTAGCTAGGTTACTCTCTGTATTTTGCTGTTTTTGTTTCTTTATCCAATCATAGCAGTTCTTCTTAAGGGGGCCAGGTTTATTACAGTGGAAGCACTTCCTAGTTTCTCCCTTAGACTTGTTATTCTTCCCCTTTTTCTTAGCCTGCTAGGTTATGTGTTGTTGAAAGATCTTATTGCTATCCTTTCCTGATTGTCCTGGATTTGATCTACCTTTGACAAACAGATTATTTCCATTCCTTTTCTGTATCTTCAACTCCAACTCCCTAGATTTAAGACCTGCTATGATCAGGTCAACACTGGGAACTGTCCCAGTGTATTGTAAAGCATTCTTAACCACCAAGTACTCATCAGGTAGTGAATTACAATATCATTGCCAGACTGGAGTCTCCCAACTCCTGGTCTGTGCCTTTCAATACTAATGTCATCTTAAGAAACTCTCAAGGTTTTCTTCTGCAGACTTAGTAACATCCATCTTATACGAAATAGGGCTCCTTTCAAAATGCTAAATTAGGTGCAGACTGTAAGGAAAAAAGGATTCGAGTTTACCCCAAAGTGTAAGCGGTGTTTCCATGCATCAACCTTTCGCAGGACTGCATCGATAGATTCATTATGAAAAGATTGTAGGCCTCCTCATCCACTTCAGCCTTTTTTTTCAGTTTCTCTTCAGGCCACTTCGGTATCTCTTTCTAAAGCAAGCCCAACTTTATTGTGCGAAGAAGGGCTTTCATCTTTTTTTTCCATGTATAAAGTCGATCTTCCCATCATATTGGGAGATCTCCATACGAGTAGTACTCATAGAATTTTAGTAGCAAGACAGAACAGTCAAGGGTACGTGTTGTTATACCAGAATTCGCCAATTACTGTCAGGCAGTTTTAAGCAGTTACTGGTGTTCCAGCCTAAACACCCTTGACAGTATTACACAATGCAGCACACAACCAGGATTAAAGTAACAAGGCTACCACGGCTAAGACCATCAAAGTGGTTGCGTTGTTATACCAGAATTCGCCAATTACTGCCAAGCAGTTTTTAAGGCAGTTACTGTTGTTCCAGCCTAAACACCCTTAGACAGTACACACAATGCAGAACACAACCAGGACTAAAGTAACAAGACTACCACGGTTAAAACCGTCAAAGGGTACGTGGCGTTGTTATACAGAATTCGCCAATTACTCCCAAGCAGTTTTTAAGGCAGTTACTGGTGTTCCAGCCTAACACCCTTAGACATTACCTAGACCTTTTTTCCTTGACTCGTGTTGTGACCCAGACCAATCAATACGACCTTATCAAGACTAATTTCGAAAACCCTAAGGCACTATAAGCCTTTAATCCAAAACCCCAAAATCTGACAAACCCTAATTCTTTGGATTGTGCAAAGTTCGTCGATTCCTTGTGCCTGTAACTCAATCTCACATTAACCCCCAAGACTTAGCAAGATCTGAAGTCCTAACGATCAAGGATCTTGAAATCGAAAAACCCCCAAATCGACAAACCCTAATTTCAGAATTTGTACACTAGACCAAACGATTTCTAACCCTAAATCCCCTTAGAACTTTCTAGCTCTGATACCACTGTTATAACCTAAGCCTAATAAACAAATCCGCAACACAAACAAGTAAAGATCAAGAAAATCACACACAATACCCCAGGCACATTTTACCGTGGTTCGTCTATCCAATCTTGGATAGACTACATCCACGTTGAGCTCCGAAACTCTGGAGCCCACTGCACTAATGAGTCAGTCAAAGAATACAAGAAGACAACCGTTACAAGTCTGCCTCAAACAGACTACCACCCACTATGGCCTAATCACTCCCAGAACCCCTCTACAATCTGCAAGAAACGAGGACAACTCACCTCTAGAAGGAAACTCAACCCTCTCTCACTCAAAGCAGACTAACCAGAAAGATTCAATCAAGAGAACAAACCCTAGCCCGAGTGTATCCCTTTTGTTAACCCTAACTATCTGATAAACAAATACGCGTTCTTCATAAGTGTCACTGTTGGCTTCTTTATATACTAAGTCATCAGCAGTTCTTAGCCCTTGGATCTGTCTTGATCTAACGCTGAAACTTGGTAATGGCTTTAAACAAAACGACCCCGTTTTGACTCAAGTGAAACGGCTCCGTTTTGGCTTCACAGAACTTTCAAAATAATATATTTAAGTTACAATAAATAAGGCCGTTTTATATAAATTATATTTTTCTCTAAACTTAATAATTATGTGGTTTTGAAGTTGGACAAATCCCTCATTATCTTAGTAATTATATAGTAAATGGTTTTTTAATTTAATTTATCTTCAGGAAATTAACATTTTTTTGTGAGTATCTTTATGTTAGTATCATTTTTTTTTATTGATGTGTTTAACAATATTGACAATGATCACTTTCAAAACATCAAACATGGCAATGATAATTATAATTGTATTGAATAAATATTATTATAATTAAATTTTAAATTTTTACAATTTTGTTGAAGTTATAAATTATATCCACTTTCTGAATTTTGCCCCTCCTTACTCTTTTTTTTTTTTTTTTTTTTTTTTTTTTTTGTGCACACTTATGACAAAATGCAACTATTAAAAATTTGAAAAAAAGAAGTGAATCAAAAACAGATAACAATTGAATGCAACAAGTAGCAATCTAAAATAAAGATAAACTCGCATAATAGAAAGATTATTAATACTTGGCAAAAGAAAAACTAAAAACTAAGACAACTAAGCTTTGTGAGAGGGGCAAAATTCTGATGAGATTAAAATACTCGAGATGAAACTAGATTTTATAAACATAATTTATATGAAATTATGAATAGCATTAACTATTATAAAAAGATTTGCCTTACAGTTATTGCTAGTCATTCTCTATAATAGTTTTTAATAGTCTACGCAGTTCACGTATACTTCAATTAATCTCTTAGATTCTGAAATTAACAATTAAGTAAATCCTCTAGTAGTCACCTCTATTAGTAATTGAGAGGGATCAAATTCAAGATCTTTTAAATATTGATACATCTAAGAGTTTTTATCTTCTATCCGATCATGAGGGTGGTTCATTGTCTCTAATTGTTGCTGGACTAAACAGTTCATCACACGATTAAAAATACTTAAAATGTATTTTTTTATGTATCAATCTAATCATTAAAATCGATTCCATAACGTTAACTAAATTACAGTAATTTAATTTCTTAAATATTGCATGGTAAATTAATGAAAGGAAAGAATTAATGGTAAATATTTTGGCCTTTGTAGGAGATGACAAGAGGTGAGAAAGAAAAAGGACGTTGACATGAAGATGAAAGATGAAAGATGAAAGATGAAAGATGAAAGAATATTGAATAATGGTTCGGGAAGAAGACAGTCTACCTATTAATTATGTGTGGGGCAGCCTCGTACAATTATAGCATGTGCAAGCAATAATTATTGCGCTAAAGGCCACTGCGTACGTTTTCATCGATTATGGAACTGAATAAACTGATCGACTAACTAGAGCCCGTAGGTTCCAAATCGAACGGCTAAGGATGTTTTGGGATGAGAAAAATAAAAGAAAATGAAGCTATTCCGCCAGACTCTCACAGATTCCCATGCATTTAAATAAAAATTATTGGCAAAAAGGTAAGTATACAAAACTTTTCATTTGCTGATAGGGATAGCGGGGATAGACTTCCTAAACCACACATGAATTCGCTGTTCTTGCTCACACTCACCGTAAGTAAAAAGAGAACGAGATTGTCGAGAGGTTTATACCAAATATTATACCTATTACCTTGTAACTTCAATTGAGTGGGCTTACCTTTATTCTATAATTATGTCACTATAATTTTTATCTAGTTAATAGTTTTAAGATCTCAATGAATTAGTTAAAATATGCATAAATTAATCGAAATACCTTATTCATATAAAGAAAAGAATTGGTCATAGATATCTTACTTATTAGAAAATTTCGTAAAAATAAATACATATGACAAAGTTTAAGTTAGTGATTTATGTGGATTTAATAGGTACATTTTAGAATATTAAAATTAATTAATATTTAATAGTCATCTTAATTAGAAACATTCACGAAAAATAAAATGAATATCAATAATACCATACTTATGAAGTTAGGAATTCAATTTTGGGTTTCCAACCATGGTTATCAAATCGTGTATCGAAAACTTAATTTTTTGAATCGTGTATCACGTATCGTACCGTATCGTATCGTAGGATACGCCTTTTTCAAAAAAATTAATAAAATAATCAAAATTTTCTAAAAATTAATATAATTCTCAAGATTAATTAAAAAATTTTGTGGTATTATTGACTTTAAATTACGGTATTACATAATCAAAATTAATCACAAAATTCCAAGATCAATGTCAATATCTATATCTCCATTTATATTATTATTATCATGTAAAATTGGCAATACATATTCCTCTTCACTTTCTTCATGCAAAATAGGTAAATTTGGACAAGTTTTAGTGAATCGGGTTGGATGACCCAGTTTCGACCCGAATTTTTTTTGAACCTTTGGCCCAAATTAATAAAGTCGTATCGATTTATATCAATATTTTTAAGGATACGAACAGATACGTATCGTATCATAGGATACATATTAACGTATCGAATGGTTTATGATACACTCTATGATACGTATCGTTGGTGATCTGTATCGAATCGTATCATATGATACGTATCGGGTATCGTAAGATACTAACAACCATGTTTCCAACTACAATTGATTTGATAACACATTTTCTTTAATTATAAGATATTAAGATGAAAAAATCTAAAATACAACAAGGTATCACATTCATATCACACTCCAATGAATTTATGATATCTTTGAATTTTTTTTCTCTCCTCTCTCTTTAAATTAATTGTGATATGTGATTATCAGATATTTATAACTACTTGACATACATATATTGCCTTATAGTATATTATATTATTAGCACCGTCATACTATAGACTTTTCATACTGAGATAAATGATATAATTTAATAGTCAAATTAACTGTCAAATTTATTTTGAGCATTGCGGGTTAATATATAATAATACTATGCATATAAAATTGAGATTTTAACTTTATATCCCAAATATGGCAACAAAGTGTTAGTACCAAATTAATGGTGTGTTAGTATCATATATTAATTTCAAGTTGAAATAAAAAGTTAACTTTCCCATAATTAACTTATAATGCAACACATCAATGACGTCCAACCATATATTAGTATAAATATATAACAAAGATGAAGAGATGGAGATAAGGGTGAAAGGGAGCAATTAATTATCAGCAATGGATAGTGAGGCAACAAATAAGATCCTTATATTTGGAGGAACTGGATACATAGGCAAGTATATGGTGAAGGCAAGCGTCTCTTTAGGCCATAAAACATATGTTTATGCTCGTCCAATCTCAGAGAAAACCAGTCTCTCCAAGCTACAACTACACAAGGAGTTTCAGTCCCTCGGTGTCATCATTGTCCAAGTAATTAATTAATACTCCCTCTCTCTCACTCTTTTTATTCCATATATTAAGCAAGTTAAAAAGGAGAAATGAAAATGCAGGGAGAGCTAGATGAACATGAGAAACTTGTAAGTGTAATTAGGGAAGTGGACGTGGTGATATCTGCACTAGCTTATCCTCAAGTTCTTGACCAATTCAAGATCATAGATGCTATCAAAGTTGCTGGTAATATAAAGGTAATGTTAAAAATATATATATATATGGTTTATTTTATTAAGATTCAAGGTTTTCATTTAGGAATTTTTATTTAATTAGTAATAACCAGCTTATTTATCTTTGGTAGAGGTTTCTTCCATCAGATTTTGGATGTGAAGAGGACAGGGTGAGACCTCTACCTCCATTTGACAATTTTCTAGAGAAAAAGAGAAGAATCAGAAGGGCAATAGAAGCAGCCGGGATTCCTTACACCTTCGTTTCAGCTAATTGCTTTGGCGCTTACTTTGTTAATTTCTTGCTTCGCCCATATGACCAACCAGACCATATACTTGTCTACGGCAGTGGTGAAGCAAAAGGTAATATTTATTTCAACAAAATATTATATCGTAATTTCACTATAAGTAGATAGTAAATTAAGGGGCTTTCTCCACCCCCTAATGTTTAATTAAATAACAATATTCCCTCTAAAATTTCTTAAATAACATAAATCTTTTAACCTTTGGTGTGCTGTTAGAATTTATAACATGATAGATTAATAAATATATATATAATTGCCCTTCTATCATTTACTTTAATATCAAAAATTTAACGATAGTGGAATTTCTATTATTACAATAACTACAGAAAGAATTTTTTTATGTAATTATACCTAACCCTTAATTTGGCATTAACATCTATATGCAGCTGTGTTAAATTATGAAGAGGATATAGCCATGTGCACAATCAAAGTGGCAAATGACCCTAAAATGTGCAATCGAGTTGTGATTTATCGTCCTCAAAAAAATATCATATCACAACTTGAATTGATCTCACTTTGGGAGCAAAAGACTGGTCGTACTTTCAAAAGGGTTCATATTGCAGAGGAAGATTTAGTGAAACAAGCCGAGAGTAAGAACTTCGACTACAATTTATTCATTCCATTTACTCCATAATAATTTCAAAATTGTCTGATTTATTTGTGGGAAAAAATTTCATTAATTTTTTAACAATCATATTAAATTTAATGCTTCAATGTTTTAATTGCAGCCCTACCACATCCAGAAAATATACCAATATCCATTCTACACTGCATATTTGTAAAAGGTGAAATAATGAGCTTTGAACTTGATAAGAATGACATTGAGGCTTCTAAGTTGTATTCAGATTTTCAGTTCTCCACAATTGATCAACTTCTTGACATATTTTTGTCTGATCCTCCGAGGCCTGCAAGTGCTGCGTTTGAATGATCTTCAACTCTTTTTCACTCTTCAGTTCAAAACCTATATGTTGAAGTCTTATATATGTATTTCCTTTTCTTTCTTTTCAAATAAAAGTTTTATTGTACTTTCTTTGTTGTAGGATAATATATATATGTTTAACTATATGAATTGGAGTTGAGCTTCTTACCATAAAAGGAAAAAAAATCAAATAATAATGAATGTGAAAATGCATCAACATTCAACAACAATATTATATGTTCTTTGCGATATTTACATCAGTAAATTCAATCGTGTTAAATGTAATTTGTTGTTTGAGCTTATAACGGCCTTATTATTAGAGGATTTTCTTCAAGTTATGGTTGACAATGTTTTGAAAGCTGACCCCACCGGTTGGACCGGAAACTGGGTTGTAATTTGGGTCAATCACAACTAAACTCGGCTATGTCAAATAACCCGGAGTAACCCATGGTTGAACCGGAAGAATAGTAGCGAACCGTCGGTCTAACCGGCTCGGGGTCTAAACCGGGTCACTAAAAGAGGAAAACCGTTCTGCAACTGCCTCTTCAAAGTTCAATTCAACTCGTAATCTACATCAAAGATTTTCTTGATACAAGCAAGAGGGAGCTGGTGGTTCTTGAAATCGTTGACTTGATCGATTTCTTAACACTGGTAAGACCAAAATATTTGGAGATGTTGTTGTTGCTGTTGAAGGAGGTGATGAAAACTGAAAAGCCGCAGCGACAACAGCAGTAGAGGAAGGTGGTTGGGGCTATGGGTATGAGGAGGATTGACCTTGCTGGGTGTTCTCCATTGAATTTTGATTATGATTATTATTAAGATTTTTGAAGATGATGAATTGATGATCATGGATTGGTGATGTTTCTTTGATGACTGGAATGTGGATAGATGTGAGTTTGTTTGATAGGATGTGGGAGATGCGTTTGCAGGGGTAGTGGTGAATGAAGAAATGGATGGTTGAGATTTTGTTTGAGAGAAATTGATGGAATAAGGATAAGGTACATGTATGGGATAAGATTTTTAGATTCTCTTTTTCACGTTTTTTTATGTTTATATTAATATTATTTTATTATTAATTAGATAATTTGAATATCATTTTATTCTATATTTTATTTTTATTTTTATCATAAATCTAATTTAATCTATTTATTAAAGGGTGCGTTTGGTTCATTATTTTGGATAAGATTTTGGGGATAGGATTGAATAGTTAGATATGGTTATGATTACGAAAATAGGATTGATAGAATATGTGTTTGGTTGAGTATTTTGACCTTGATATTTGTGTTGAATATTTGATTAATATATTTTTTTATAAGTGATTTATTAATATAATATTTTATTGCATTTTGTTAAAATAATGTATTATTATATATATAGCTTATCAAGTTACATTTTAATAATACTAAATATTTTATTGGTAATTTTGTCACCCGTATATATTAAAAAACAAAAACTCATATTAATTTCAAGTACTAATCCAACTGTTTAAAAACATCACATTAATACATATATGACAAAAGTACTAACTACAACCTTACAATCATTATTACAACGTATACTCCATTAACAACTACGACATGGTCAACTGTGCTGCCCACAGTGCATTCGTTATGTTATCTCGTACAGTCGTCATGTTGTCTATAATACCTTGTTGCGGTTGACTCGGTCCTTCTCCATTTCGCCCATATTCTGCCCCATTTGACGACCACAATATACTTGCTCATTACCGTACTATTATTGGTTTCTTCGAAGATACGGTCGTCCATATTGTACATTCTGATAAAATTATGAAGTACACAACATGCCATAACAATCTTCCCTTATTTGTCCAACAGGTAAGTTCATTCCATTTAGAATACGGAACCGTTTTTTTGAAAACACCAAGGTTCTCTCGATAACATTGCGGAGTGAAGCATGTCTATAGTTAAACAACTCTTGTGGCCCCTTTCGGTTACGACAATAATCAGAAATATGGTAAGCCACTCGCATGAGGGGCGAGGAACCCATCTCTATTTGGATAACCCGCATCAACCAAATAGTATTTCCCTGTAATAATATCAGACATTTTATTTGAATTACAAGGTCTCAACAGTGGAGGTAATACGCTAGAATACGTCAAGAAAATACTTATACTGGTGGAGGATGTGGGAATCCAGAATTAGGATCATCAATAATTGAATTTAAAACTCTTGAATCATGCGCAGATCCTTCCCACCAGTAATGACATAAGTGAACATCATCTTAAAGTCGCATACAGCCATTACATTCTGTGACATCGATCCTTTGGGATTCCGGTACCTATCGGCAAATTCACGTGGAACTGAAGCATATACATATGTGCCATCCATGGCTCCAATACAGTCCTATAATGAAAATTGAATTTTACTCATATTAACCTATATAAAAATTAATAACACAATGAACTTAACTATCTACTTATAGCAAAAATAATGAACCCGTACCTTAAAGAAAGGGTAATATTTTCTGTTGGCCGATATTTCCCATGGAACATCATTGAAGTCAGGTGGTCTGATAAACTCTATCTTCAAATCACATATAGCGTTGCAAACTGCGGTAACATGTCTAGAGATTGTCTCACTCGAATGTTGGAAATCCTCATCATTGTTCTGATGTCTCGTTTTTTCCAACAATTGTTAAAAATATCATAACTTGTGTTCCACACTTGTTGTCCTGGTTGGTTGCAATTTGCCTTGATCAGACAAAATTTCATATAACAATGTAAAATAGTCTTTCTCCAGCGGCACTTGTCATAGATCCTGTCAGGATGACCGTTGAGTGCTTCCAACATGTACGATGATCAGTTAATACGGATGTATGTCGTCGTTGATGCCCACTTGCTTCTAATGCGGCAGCAGCGCAAAGTGCAATGGCTACATCTGTCATTATTTCTTCTTCGTCCCTCTCATCTGTAGCACGTCGTCTTCTTCCTGTACGGCTAGACGACGCCATTATACCTACACATTTGCAAAACATTTATCAACAATTAACGTTGTTGTACTACTTAGCAAAATATAATAGTCAATTTTTAATTGTAATGACAATCGAAAACGGTGTTTACACATAATATACATAAATATGTTCATACAGTAGCGTTATAAATTGTAATTGTAATGACAAATGCCACTAACGCATACAAATTGTTGCCAAACACTTATGAAATATAGTGTAATTACTTCTAGGGAAAGTTGTTATAAATCCAGTTAGCCTTTTCCTCCAGTGGGAGTTTACGAATATCTCCTGCCACCTGGATTTTCATATAAGTACGTGACAACCGGCAGGTAAAACTGTGTCGGTACTTGCATGGCTGTCACGATGTCAATACAATTGCTCATGGAAAAAGGATCAGATGAAGCACTGGTGTTCTCTTCTTCCCTCTCATCTGCACTGCGATTGGTAGCCCTCGATCCCATATCCGCTTCTCCGCAAGCTTGTCCCTCAAGCTGAAAATGGCATCCGCAATTGATTGTTCGGGTTGCGCTGTGCCTGCTATTTCTAGCTCTTCCATGGCCAGATGTGTTGACCGTTTTTCCCCTATCGTTCGATTAGGATCAGTTCAAACTCACTATCATCCATGGGAACCGTGCCGGGATAGAATACTGGAGGTCTCCACCGGTTGGGATAGAGTGTATGCATATCTTCCAGTGGCAGTTTGCTTCTGAAATATTATTTCATAAAGCTCCTTGTGAGGAAGTCCCTTGTGGTAAAATTGTTGCACCTGTGTGGTTTTACTGGTAAGTTAAAAGATAATATATTAATATTTAGCAGTCCAAAAAAAATGTGCACATTTACGGTGTCGTTGAATAATATTAGTTAAAAAATAAAAAATATACCTGACAATTCTTGCCACACCTCAACGGGACACGTTGGACTTTGTGACTCGTGATCCCACCAAAACCCCGTGTGTTGCAGCAATTTTCGCCATGCTTGATACACTTTTCGCAGCCGAAAGAACTTAGAGGTAATTGTGTGACATTGAGTCTCTTGCCAGCCAGTGATGATATGTCGCCCAACATCTTGGTAATCAGCTGTTTTTATTGCAGTACCGTGCGAAGTTTTGGCCCGCTCAGATAACAAGACCAGAAATCGGTGGGTCATTTCAGCAGACCAGGCACAGAATCATCATCTAAGGACGGTACGGTCAGGGACAACCAACATTGGGACACCAACGAATCACCAATCACATTGCAAAATAAATATCACATGTTAATGTAATCAACTAAACACATATAAACTTATACCTCCTTCGATCCAACACTGCTTGAAGACGTCAATGCAGGGGAAGATAAAGATAATGTCGACCAACAGGGTGTATGACGAACTCCGAGTCTGGAAAAACGTCAAACTTTCGCCTCTGCTGGAAGTAGTAATTAATCCTACGACGTCGAAACAAATTATACTGACATCCGAATTAAAATATTAAAAACCTGCCAAACAAAACAAAAATTATCATCAAGCTTAGGAAAATCAAAGTCCGAAAATTCAGCTTTATTAACTGTAGAATAGAATAAAAAAAAAAAAAAGCTTTGCAAAATACTACTTTACCAAAGCTTTTAGGAACCTACTAGTTCGGTTTCGTTGGTACCCTATAGTGTTTACAACTCCTTTGTACAACCAACTTTCTCGATTGATTCTTCTCTTCGAATCAAAACTTGAATCAACAAATCTTCGAATCAATCATTGATTTTCAAAACCAAACCCCCAATCTCAAATCCAAACCCATTAACATTGAACCACATTCACCATTTAATGATTATTTAGTTTCCATCATCTGCCAACAACATTAGTCAAAAAAAAAAAAAAAAAAATTCAAAGATTTTGTAAAAAATATAAGCCATTATCAAGTAAACATTGCGACAGAAGGACTAAATTTAAAACCCCAATTTGAACCCTAATATTCAAATTTATTCACACCACAACCACCAAAACTACCACCGATCGCCACCAGCACTGTCATACCACATCATTAATCACTCTATTATCACAAACATCCACGACCATTAAGTTCAATACCACCAATTACAACAATTTCTACACACGAAGTCAAAGAAATAGAAATAAAAAACTGGAAAATACTTTCGCCGAAGAAAATTAATCAACGAACTTGTATAAAATAGCCGAATGAGAAAGCAACAATGGCATGGAATTGAGAGAGAAATCAGCTTCACAGCTTGCGATTTGCGAACGTGAGAAGAGAAGTGACAGATCTGGGTTCACGGTGGTTGGGGAGCTGAGGTGGGGTTCACGGTGGGGAGCTGAGGTGGGTTGACTGTGGCTGGGGAGCTGAGGTGGGTTACAGGCTGTGAATATGCAGTAGTTGAGGTGGAGTGTTGACGGCTGGGGAGCTGCAGTAGCTGAGGTGGGTTCACGGTTGTGAAGATGCAGTAGCTGAGGTGGGTTCACGGCTGGGGAGCTGCAGTAGCTGAGGTGGGTTCACGGTTGTTGCGATGCAGTAGGTGAGGTGGGTTCATGGCTGTGAAGATGCAGTGAAGAAAATGGTGAAGAATGCAGTGAAGAAAATGGTCCACGCCTCAGTCAGATGCAGTGCAGAAAATGGTGAAGCATTGACGAAAAGTGAAGAATGCAGTGAAGAAAATGGTTTAATTTTCTCAGTCAGATGCAACGCAAAAAATGGTGAAGCAGTCACGAAAAGTGAAGAAAATGGTTTATGCAGTGCAGAAAATGGTTCACGCAGTGCAGAAAAATGAATAAAAAAAAATTGAAACGGTCAAAACCTGAGAAAGCTGTGAAGATGTAGATAATTCAAACTTGTGTTAGGATCATGTTTTGGGGATAGAGTTTTGAAAAAAATGAACCAAACATTATTTTAATAATCCGGTCCAGAATAGGAATAAAAATAATGACCCAAACATGCTGAAAATTATCATCGAATTTCAATTATTATTTTAATATCATTCTTTTTCCATTCAAGTTCAGAAGTTTGACCCCTCTCTCTATTTTTTTTTTTTTTTTTCGTATTCAATTCAATTTTAATTTTGTTAATTTATTTGCCTTTAATCTATTTATTGTCTTGTCATTAACAACTTAAGTCAAAGTTTAAGTTAGTTTTTTCTTTTTCTAA
This sequence comes from Pistacia vera, assembly GCF_008641045.1. Classification (NCBI taxonomy): domain Eukaryota; kingdom Viridiplantae; phylum Streptophyta; class Magnoliopsida; order Sapindales; family Anacardiaceae; genus Pistacia; species Pistacia vera. Next base: position 290,604 of record NW_022195823.1, on the reverse strand, counting down.
AATCACATTTAAGCCTCTATTAATTTTTAGAGTTTAATTTTATTATTATATCATGCTGATGTCAGCATGATGACATCACTGATTCAACCTGTCGGTTGGATCGGTCAACATGGGATCCAAGCCTTTGATCTGGTCAAGATCCAGGTTGGATCTTAAAACATTGGTTGAGACCTCAGCTAAAATTGAGTATCCAAGATATATTTATAGTAGACTAATACACAACCTGTATAAGAGCCAATTGCTTCTTAATCATAAAATACTTCAAAGATGAAAAAGTTCCATGCAATAGTAAGGAATTCTTGACATGTATCGGATTGGAATAACCTTTATTTTTATTTTTTTAGGTATATGAGGTATTCCACATTGGAGCCCGTCTAATTCTCAAGGTCATATAACTCCCTACATCAGGGGTGGATATAGTTCTAGTTCTTGGCTCACCCTCAAATTTAAAAAATATTAATATATACAATTTCTAGATTTTAGCCCGGACAAAAATATTAATGTGTAATTAGTATTTATTTTGGCTCACCCTAATATAAATTTTTGGATTAGCCCCGAAGCATCCATACTCGTTTTTGTTTCTCAAAAATTTCATAAAATAGGTTTGTTAAAGACCCCCAAAATTGCTAAGGATCTAATAAGCTCAAAGTTGAGATGGATATCTCATATTCGAAAACTATGAGGTCGTCATCTTAATCCTCGCACTAATTTTCTTGATCATAGAAAGTGAAGTTTAGGTTATCTAGTTAGTTTTATATGTGACTTTCTAAGCTGAAGATATTCAATTCTTGGATTTGCTTATTTAACATTACCAATTTTAGCTTAAATTTAATTATTATTGGCATTAGAGTATTTTCAAATGACTTTTTATATGACTTAAACTCTTTATTATAAAGAGTCTATCCATAAAAACAAGAGTCAAACTCTTTATCCTTTAAATCTAAATTAAAGAGTGAGTTCGACTCTCCACATCTAGAGAGTTAAATTTTACTTTCTATCATAATTTTAATTAATAAACTACAAATTTTTATGTATTTTATTTATTAATTCTCTCTCTCATTAAGTATATTTCCTGAAAATAAAGAGCATTTTCATTAAATTTAAATAGTCCATTGGATTTGAATAAAAAATTTATTCTTTATATTTAGAAATTAATGAAGATGCTCTTTATTTTAAAGATGCTCTTTAAAATAAAGAATACCATTAGAGATGCTCTTATTACGTGATAAATGAGATAATTATCACAAATCATATATTACTTGTAGATAGTGATAGAGAAACATATTTAGGTTTTTCATTGGACAAAAATAATCATAAAATCATTTGAGTGACTATATTACCTTTAATAAAAAAGGTTAAGAACAAAGTAACAAAGAAATATTTTTCTCTTCTATAAATGTTAGACTAAAACATGGTCCAACATATTTTCAATTAGTTTATTCAACATCAAACTATATGGTTTAATGTGGTTCAGCATTTTATAAATTTAAGATATTGAATATGATAGAGATCAAATACTTGATATTTTTCACTAAGAGAAATAAAATCAATTAATATGATTTTATGGTTATTTTTGTATGTATTTGCCTTTTAAAATAATGAGATGGCTATATGTAGCAATACCCTATATATATAAATTGAATTATTTATTTTATAAATTTAGCATCACATTTTTAGCACGTGTAATTAAATGTCCACCCCAAAAGTTTGACGTAATTGAAGGGAGCACATTTAGTCAACCTCCTAGGTTCGAGTGTCCGCCATAACGAGCCTTTGGGGAGGGGGTAGGGGGTAAAAAATAACTTTCTAATTATAATTGTAAAAAAAAAAAAATTAAACATCCTTAGCACGTTTAGTGTTTTTTTTTTTTTTTTTTTTTTTTTTTTTAACCATCTTGCATTTGTATTAACGTTTCTATATTTGACTCAACTCATTTACTTTTCGACTATTTTATATTATATTATTTTGAATTTGACCCCTCTAAAGTTAAATCCTTGGTCCGACTTGTATCATATAACAAGTTTTGAACCAGACTCTTTAGCAGACAAAAAGGATAAATGTGCAAATAAAATTATAAAGGGCCAATTTTAAAGAGAAAATATAGGAAGAAATAAGAATTAAAGATGATTAAGAAGACCCGTTTATTTCAATCCCATAATCAAATATGATTATAAGATGTGACTATCAAATAACATGCATTTAAGAAAATTCTTCTTGGCAAGAGTTGACAAAAATATAATTTGCATTCTTCTAATACGTTAGATGCAATCTCTGTTATTCAAATTTATGTATTTTCTGGGACTCTCATGTGCATAAAGTCTTCAATCATTCCAACGTCGCCGACACATAAAAGTCTTAATACCTACATTATGAGATAATAATTCGCTTGACAATTAATTTCACAAACCCTTGTTCAATATTATCTCCAATGATTTGACACACAAACTTATATACAGACCATGATTACAACATTACTCTACTGAAGCAATTCTTTCTGAACACAAGAGTATAAGTATATAGAAGACTACCAAACAAAGAAATGCAAAGAGCAATCACAGGGAATGACTGAGCATACTTGATTGCCTGGAACATATGCATCCTTCTCTTTCCAGCAAGAGGTAAATCAATCGCAAACATCCCAACTTTTTTCCCAAGAGATAAGGCTGTTGACATGAGGAAAGTAGGAATCGGATGGCAGGAAGCACTCCTTTTCAGTCTCAACCTTCGTCATCACTTCGAGTGTGAAGTCATAAGTGTAAAACGAGCCATCTTCATCTCTGGTGAAAATCATATCCTCACTCATTCTCAAACTAAAAAGCGGAACCATATCAATTATACCTCCTTTTGTGATACTATGGTGTTTTGTCCAGACATCTCCGGATAAACTCTTCAAGACCCAAATATCTATGTTCAATCCTTCATGTGTAACAAAACAGAGGAAACCATCCTTCTCAATGATCCTATCATAAGTTCTACATGCTGTTGGGAGGAGTATTGTCTGGAACCTTTCATGGTCTACTTCCATAGACACTATGTATTCACTAGCATCAATTTCAGGAATCCAATGCAAAGCCCCTATAGCTGAAACAGGTTTGTATCCAAACCAACCAAAGAGTCCGAAAGAAGGTCCATTCACACCTCTCCAAAACCGTGTCCCAAGATTTAAAATCTCACAGCTGATATATCCCAAACTATCTCGAAACAAGTGCACCACTTTGTATTCACCAGTAGCTTCACTAAGCGCAAATCCATAGGATTCATCATGGGGAGGATATAAGGTACCTACAGGAAGTGCAACCATCTTTCTTGTCACAGGATTCATCACCACGAGTCCTCCTTTCTTCAGCCGGTTATCAAGCAAAACTAGACCATTGCATGTAGCTCTAATGTTACCCAAACAACTTACTTTATACTCCTCTGACTTGCTCTTTCCTTCTTTAAAGTACATGAACTGGATACAAAATTTTGACGTGCTATTGGTAATGGGATGATCAAAAATAGAGAAAGAGTTTTGCTGAAGTAAACTTGTTTCAACTGAAAAAGTATTTGGTTGCTCTGGTCGAGCTGATGCCGTAGGCAAACTTTCAACTGATTTTAGAAAGATCAAAACAGATTCAGAGCCATGAAAATGTGCATTGATGAAATTGGCACTGTTTATGATACCATACCACGGTTTACAAACAAACCTTGTACTTGAAAGTGACTGAAGAGGAAGTCGAATAAGGATATTTGAGATGCAGTCTTTATGAAAATAAGGGACTCCAATTTCTTGTTTCTTTTGTTCTTCCTCAACTTTCTTCGACAATGCTCTCTCCTCTACCAATCTTAATAAGTTTGTATTATTGTTCCCCGTTGATCTAGCCATTATGCCTTTGTAATCCCAGCTTAAACACCTTTCCAAAATCAATGAAGTTAAATGAAGAAATTCTGCATGAAATTATTATTATCAGAATGAGAACTTAAAGCAAAAGACCAAGTCATGGAGTAGAGAGATACAGAAGAGATAGAAAATAGAGAAATAGAAAAAAAAAACAGAAAGAATAGGGAGAAATTTAGAAGAAGGTTTAAGCAGAAAACTCAGTGGAAATAGTACTTATCACTTATTCATCACCGTCTACTTTTTCACAAACCTATTTAGGCTTAGAATCCAAATCTTAAGTATAATTCTAATCCTAATGGACCAATGAAAATAAAGTAAAAAGATAAAGACTAATTAAAGCTTAAATAACCCTAGCATCCATCCTTGTATATCCTATATCACCATCCAGTCAAGTATTTCAAAGTTAATTGTTAAGATCAAAACCATTTATACATCATGAATAGGTCATGCATGCAGCAGTCTTATTGCAAAATAAAAATAACAATATTCTCTAAATGCTACAATTGCAAAGTTATCACATTCAGTTCTGTTAAGTAATACATACAAAAAAAGAACCTTAGATGATGTCTAAATTAATCACCAGAAATTCGTAGTAGAAGCCAACAGATTACTATTCATGTAAATTTTGACCGCAATTAGCTTATTCAAGAAAAAGTAATACCACACATACAGTTTTATCATACAAACTCTTTTGCAAAAACTAATATTTCATTATTCTTCATTATCAAACATTCATTGTCATTAACTGAGCGAGTTTAGTTAAGTTATCCAGACTGGTTAATACTAAATCATTTTAACAATTAAATCCTCAAAATTCCCAATTACATAGTTTTATGAGAAACAGGTGAACATGACATGTAAAGACTCAGGAAAATGTGTTACAGAACAAGAGATATAAGATTATTGTTTCAGAGTGATCAGGTGACATTATATTATAAACAATTATGAACACCCATATTCCATAAACAAATCCACATATGTATGATCAGCTGAGAGACTTGAAAACTCAGTCAACCCAGTCAACCAGTAACTAAGTTGACTCCACTCAGCTTTTAAAGATTGAAATACACAATCTTTCAGCTTTTATTCGATGCCAAACCATAACAGAAATCTCAATTAATGAAGAGTTGAAGAATCACCTGAAGAGCTGAGTTGTGGAAGCTGTTTGTTTGTGTTGGTCTGAGAATGTTAACTGTGCTCCGTGACTTCCAAGGCGATGAACGTGAGCATTAAGACCAAGGGACAAAACCCAGGTTGATTTTTGGCTTTACTTGCCTTGACTTGGCTGAAGAAGATTCTCTGTATCCGAATTTATTTGTATTCATAACATCAATCACCTTTACTTTGCCTTTCTGCCTAGCGTTCCCCTTTTCTGCTCATTTATCAATCAAAGCGGGGGCACTTTTAATATTCCAAAGGCTTATTAAATCCTTTTCGCCTAAGGTTTCATGAGAGATCAGCAAGGCCCATACAAATTAGAAACTATCAGCAACATCCCTACAATTTTGCAGAATCATCTAAACCATCAGGTAACAGTAGAACTTAATTAAAGAGGGGTAAAAAAATCATTTTCAAGTTGATTAAAAAATGGTAAAATTTTAACCATACACATGTAGAAGCACATCAATTGTTATTACCATGATCGACATTATCTAGCATACATAATATCGATATTTTTTTTATCATACACACAGCTTAAAGTGGTTAAAAACATTAAATTTTACCATAGAATGGCAAATTGAAGATTCATTGCGAGTATTTTCGTAGTCATAGCCCTTTGATATCATCCACAATACGAAGTAACAAAGTTCTTTCCCCAAACAAGCTTGTTATCATTTACATTAATTTGTTTTAATGAAATTTTGTCCAACTTCATTGCGTACATAAATTATTTTCAATGCTATATAAAGGAACATTATTAATTTAGACCCACTTTAAAAAAAATAAAAGAAAAAAGGAAAAATAAAATGGACCACTTAACAATACAACTCTATTAAACTTTATATTTATTGAGGTTAATTCCATAGTTTTGTCATGGTAACTAAAGTCAAATTTAAAAAAAATTAGAACATCAATAGCAATTGCACCTAGCCTAATGGTGTAGAGAAAACTCAACCTTCTCTTCTCACATTTGGATTTATTCTCAAATACCCACTAGGACAATGTTATCTAGCAATCAAATGTCAGTATGTAGGGATAATATCATACTTTTAACTCATTACGATAGTATATTTTTCAAAAATTTCCATTATATTATACTTTTGTTTAAGGGTATGGAATACATAGTGATTTAATTATATTTGCCATCCCAATTTTTACTTTTGGTTAGTTTGTGAATGGGCAAAAATAACTAACCTGCCAAGCTTTATTGGAAACCTGCCCTAGATGACAACTATTGTCATTTTTATCAAGCTTCCCCAAAAGTTATCAAAAGATCAATCACTCGTACCCAAATGCTAACTTCCTTAAACTTCTGTTAGGTTTTAAGATCGAATTTCCCCTTTTACCCTAAAATTGAAATTTAAAAGCTCAACAAATTTTTTAGTGATTAAAATTAAAAAGCACCCTTAATCTTTAATGAAATCACCCAATGCCCCAAACCAAAATACAAACCCAACCCTAACCCTAACCCTAACCCACATCCCCAACCCCACCTTCCTTTAACTCTTTTGTGTGACGGTAGCGACTGCTTTAAAAGGCGGCATCAACCTAGCACTTGAAGCTGTCTTGGCCTCACGCTTGAGGTTGTCGCCTTCTCGATTGAGGCTACCACCTCTTTGATGATTCACCGTTGCCTGGATTGAGGCCACCTTGGCCTAGCACTTAAGGCCACCTCTTGCGGCCCTATTGGTCTTTAAAGGTGGCGACATTGTTGTATTTGCGTATACTAATGCATTAGATGCAGGTATTGGGTTGTATTTGTGCGATGGGTGGGTGAGCTACTGGGGAAGGTGGGGGTATAAGTGAAAGAAACTGAAAGTTAAAGGTTTAGATAAACTGCTAGGAAAGGTGGAGTAAAAAGAAGAAAAGTTTTTAAGTTAAGTTTTATTTATGCAAAAGTGCTAAATGACAGTTTTACCCTTTAAAAGCTAACAGAAGTTTTACGAAGTTGGCATTTGGATTTTGGGGGTCTGAGATGTGTATTTTTGAATAGTTTTGGGGAGTTTGACGAAAATGACAATAGTTGCATTTAGGTTCAATTTTTGCCCGTTTGTGAATTTCTGAAAGGGTAATTTTATAATAAATCACTTCTCCCACCTACCCAATTAAACGGGCCGTAACTTGGCAAAATCTTTTCAGAGTTTTTCTGTTTTCGTTTAGATTAAATTTCCCTCTAGGGACTCAACTTCACCAGTAACTGTAGAAACTTGGTAAACTCTAATACTTCCTTCTTTAAATCAAAATTTGACTTTCTTATCTCTGTTTTGATTCTTTCTTTTTGGTATTTATTTCACATTTATTCAATTTTCAACTTCTTAATACAAGCATGCTTATGAGTAATACTCTGATTTTCTGGTAAATTTATGGTTCAATCTCTAGTAGTTAGATAATAAAACCCCCGCAATTATGATTTATGCATCAAAAATAATAATGAGTAAAAGAAATATCATGTCACTAAGAGAGCAGGTTGATGTGAGAAATAAAAAAATAAAAACAATTGAACAAATGGTTGTACGTATTGTGGAAGATTGTAGATTAATATGATGCTGGGTTTTGATGATTTCACAGCTTTAAGGTTTTATTTCATTGAGCGGATATGGGATTTGTTGCCTGTTGTATATGGTGATTATAGGGATTTTGAGACTATCTCAACACTTTATTTTCATAAAATTAGCTTTTAAAGGCAATACTGTCATGTCTCTGAAAATATTGAGGAAGAGCAGTATTTTTTGTTCCTTTGAGTTAAGAAAATGATTCGATTTTGGACTTGGAAATCGCTTTTTGTATCCCAAAAGGCCGTCATCTTACCGAAGAGGTCCTTAGCAATTTTCCATGTGTTGTAATTAGAAATTCACATACTTTACTAATGCTTAATTCCTTATTTCTTGGGTTGGTTGCATAATTTTTCTTCTCCATTCAGCTTGGAAGTAGATCTTAGATTCATTTTCATACATGCTTTTACTGTTGTATATATGTATTTAATGATACAAGGCTTTCTTTGGTTTAACATTTCATACTTTTTCCTACTGCAACCCATGTCTCATGTACTGAAATAAATATTTCTTTTAATGCTAAGGTTGATTGGTGCAGATTTATCATACAAAATGGAGGGAATGGATGGGAAGAATGATAAGAATATTACCCGTGTTCTCTTTTGTGGGCCATACTTTCCTCCTTCTCATAATTATACCAAAGAATACTTGAAAAATTATCCATTCATTCAGGTATGTTTTCACTTTTAATCGAGGATTCACTCCCTTTAAAAAATATACCTCCTGATAGTGTACTATACAAGTACTTTGCTAATTATATTCTTTCTAAATAAGAGGTTGGTTTTGGAATATGACTACATGTCTTGGAGTTTTCAAGTTTTGTTGCTATGGGAAAAGCTGTGTATCTGTATACGGGCTGAATGTTGGAAAATCTGCAGTAGTTAATTTCTTGGATTACATTGGATTTTATTTCTGAAGTTATTTTGCAGCAGTAGAACATGAGGTTATGTTATATATGTCTACTAAAGCAACACCTTTGGTTCATAATATTCTGGAGAAAACTAGGTTCGGTTACTGAGAGCCTATACTTTTTCCTAGTAGGTGTTCATGGTAAGTAAAACTAAGAAACTCCAAAGGACATCCTCCCTTACCACTAACGAGAAAAGCTATCCGATGTGACCAAGAGTGAGCAACCTGTACTTGTGACTATTAACAGGTCAAAAGAAATTGAATCAGGGGTAATATAGTTATTTTTTCTGATCTTTGAATATTGTTTTGTAATGTCTTGCAATACAGTATAAGAAAAAAAAATTACTGGATACCAGGAAAAATTGGATCAACCGAACCCTAATTAAAAAAAAAAAAAAAAAAAAAAAAAGAGAGAGAGATAGAGAGATTATCACTTCTGAATTTTCTTTTTGCTAATAAGCCACTTTTTTGGTATTACAAACAAATTTAAAGACTTTAAAAAATAAACTAACCCCACTTTTAGTATTAATGAAGCTTTACCTAGTAGCACTTTTATGGATTCCTTGAATATATTTTCTGTTAAAACTCAATTGAGCACTTCTTGCATATTTAAATCGATCTTCTATCTTTATTGCGTCAAGTTTCCTTCCCCATCAAATGGGGTTGGCTCTAATGAATTTGCCTACTCATACTTAGGCATCTTGGAACTTTTTTCTTTAGCATTCAAAGTGTGATCTAGCTACTCAGTGGTAGAATGAAAGTATTTATTTGTCCCATTAGTCATGGAGTGATTTCAGATCATAATGTTCCAAAATGGAGGTCACCAGCTGAAAGCTGAAGTATGCATAGTGAGGTGTCCTTCAATTGGTTGTTTCTTACCGATGATGAAAAATTAAGAGGTTTAAGAAGTGGTCTGTCTCAACTGTTCAACAATCTCACTAAAGTCACTCAAAAGATTAGGACTGGGCTAGTGATGTAACGCATTCCCTATACTTAAAACATGCTTCGACTCTTGTTATCTGTAAAGTTGTGGTGGTGCCGATTTTGTAGCACAGTATGCAACAAATAGATCTAGTTGTACTTGTACTGGACCCACACTTTTAACTTTTCTTCAATTTGCTAAAACTTTGTTTTTTTTTTTTTCTGTGAGAATAGCAGTCCTCTATGTTCCCTTGTATGTAGCAGCAAGAATGTGTCCATCCATATACATGTCAATTCTCATAGGGAACTTGATTGAATTTCTTACTGTCAATTTTGCTAAAATTGCACCATTTTTTTTTTTCTTTTGAATCTACTGATGCCAATTCAATAAGTTATCTTTGTTTGTCAACCTATCAAGAAATATATATGGTTCATCTAGTTCTAAAAAAATCCCAACATGAATCTTCAACCTTTTGCAGCTATGAGACTATATGTTGAAATAAACAGCGTTTCAAGGTGCCATATTAGATTCATGTTGATTCCCTAAATCAATGCTTTCCAAAATACCCTCCTGTTTTCCTTGAGGGTCATATGCATGGCTAGACATCTGGATTAGCAAGTTACTGTGAGTTTTTGCTCTGTTGAAGATATCAGTCTCTGCATTGTAACTTCTGTAGTTATATGGTAATTCCCGAATTCTAAGGTTATTTTTTATGTTCTTGAGTTTATGCTCATTTTCTTGAGTTTCTAGCAGACTTGCTTTTGCAAGTTGTAAATGATGAATCAAAGAGTCAAGTTATAAGGCACAGGGCAGAGATTTGTCATCATTGAAGTGGGAAAGGTATGGTCAAAAGTTTATCTTGTTATGTAAAGCTATATCAAATATGTGTTTAAAAACAGTGAACAAAAAATATAGAAGGCTGAATTATTTTTCTATATTGATGTATAGCTATTTAAAGAGCTTAACATGAACAAAAAAAGGCAGCTAATCTCCCTAATTAAGGAGAATGTACTAGTCAACTTACTACCCTAATATGAAGAAAATAAATATTGATTCCTAAGATTACTATACAGCTCAAACTTCTAAAAACAACTAAATTAGAGTTAACAAATATGGTACTAATCACAATTATTTACGAGATCTTTCAACACTCCCCCTCAAGCTGGCATGAAGATATCACTCATGGCAAGCTTGCTAATAATTCTCATGTTGCACCTTGGGAAGACCTTTTGTTAGTATATCTGTTGTTTGGCTAGCAGTGGGTATGTAGGACATACATATCACACCACTATCTTCTTCTCCTTGATGAATGTTTGTCAACTTCTACATGTTTGTTCTGTCATGTAGAATTGGATTATGAGCTATAGAGATTGCAGCCTTGTGTCACAGTAACTTTAATAGGTGCTGGTACAGCATCTTCAATTCTTCTAGAAGTCTTTTTATGTTATAACACTTCACAGAACCCATGTGCCACAGAGCGGATTCTGCTTTAGCACTATCCTTGCCACCACACTTTGTTTTTTACTTTTCCAGGTAACCAGATTTCCGCCTACAAAGGTGCAATAACCTGAGGTGGATCTTCTGTCATTTACTCTCCTGCCCAATCTGCATCTGTGTAGGCTTCTATCAGAAGATGTTCTCCTTTTTTGAAAAAAAGTCCTTTTCAGGAGTTCTTTTGAGTATCTCAAAATTCTGAACACCTTCAAAGTGAGTAGTCCAGGTGAATGCATGAATTGACTCACAACACTCACTGCAAAAGCTATGTTAGGTCGAGTGTGGCCAAATAGATAGTCGACCTACCATCTTTGATACGTTCTTTGTCCATTACCTCATTAGCTGCTGCTGTTTTCAACTTTACATTAGTTCGATTGGCGTATCTGTTGCCTTACAACCTGTCATTCCTGTTTCTTCGAGTAATCAAGCACATACTGCGTTGGTTGACAAAAATTCCCTCCTTGGATCTTGCAAACCCATCCCGAGGAAATATTTCAGCTTTCCCAAGTCCTTAATATCAAATTCGACTTCAAGTTTCCTCTTCAAGTTGCTATCTCAAGAGAATCATCCCCTGTCATGATTATGTCATCTACATACACAATCAAAATAGTTACTTTACCTTTGATGGAATGTTTGAAAAACAGGGTGTGATCAGCTTGGCTTTGAGAGAAACCATGTCTCTTGATAACATCACCAAAACGCTCAAACCAAGCTCTAGGGGACTGCTTTAGTCCATATAGAGATTTTTTAATTTGCACACTTTGCCTTTTCCAAGTTTTCCTTCAAATCCGGTGGCAAGTCCATATATACTTCTCTTGCAATTGTCCATTTAAAAACACATTCTTTACGTCAAATTGATGAAGTAGCCAATTGAAGTTAACTGCAAGAGAAAGAAGTACTCTATAGATTAATTTTAGCAACAGGAGCAAAAGTCCTTAGTAATCAATACCATGAGTTTGAGTAAATCCTTTTGCTACTAGTCTCGCTTTGTATCTCTCCACACTTCCATCAGCTTTAAACTTCACCGTGAACACCCTTTGTACCAACCGTCTTTTTGTCTTTGGGTAGATCAATGACGTCCAATTGTTTTTCTTTTAAGAGCATTTATTTCTTCCATCACGCTATCTCCAGCTCGGGTCATCTAATGCTTCTGAACAGTTCTTGGAACAAACATATTAGAAATCCTAGACACAATGCTCTATGATTTTTTGACAGTTTTTCATATGACAATATTGTGCGATAGGATGTTTAGTGCATTTCGGATTCCTTTCTTAAAGCAATTGGAAGATCAAGGTCAGAAGGAGTGAAGTAGAGGGAAGGTTACTCTGAGTTGTAGGGCCATTATTCGGCAAAGCTGATTGAACATCTGCTGAAGAATACTAGGCTGTAGTAACTTTATGGAATTTCTTCCTAGTATACTTGCAGCTCATGTGTAGGATTATGATCCACTGGATTATGATCCGTTGGAAGTACTTCTCCCCTGTCTCTGATAAAGTAACATCTGGCAAAGTAGGATTAATAGTGCTAACACTAGTTCATATCAGAATTAGTTAAAGAAATGGTAAAGGTTCCCAGAAATTATTTTCTCCAACTAAGTTCTCCCCCTGAAGAAATTTTTTTTTGAAAAAAAGAGTGATCCTCGACAAACTTGACATCCATGCTCTCAAAAAATTTCTTTGTGACTGGATTAAAACACTTGTACCCACGTTTCTTAGAAGCATACCCAAAAAACAACATTTTTCACTTTGGGATCAAGTTTTGAGCGAAACCATTTGGACATGCACATAGCAAACACATCCAAAACCTTTAAAGGGAGATCTGCTGTTATCTTAGATGTGAAAAACAATTTTTCAAAACTTGTAAAGGTTTTTGAAATTCGAACTCGAGATGGCATTCTGTTTATTAATAACAAGAGGTTAGGAGTGCATTACCCCAAAGATTTAGGAACATTCATGGAAAACATAAGTGCCTGAGCAACTTCAAGTAAATGCCTATTTTTTCTTTAGCAATACCATTTTGTTGTGGTGTGTCACGACAAGTGGATTGATGCAGAATATCTTTTTCCAAAATAAATGTTCTCAAATATTTGTTGAAATATTCATTCCCATTATCCGTTCTTAGAATGCCATTTTTTGTTTGAAATTGATTTCAACCTGTGGAAAAAATCTTTAAATCGTTGTTCAACTTCAGATTTCTTTCCAACAATAAACCCAGCAAACTCGTGTGTGATCATTAATAAAGTTACAAACCATTTTTTTTCCAAAAGTGTGTTAACTTTGGATGGCGCCCCGAACATCACTATGCAACAAATAAATGGTTTTGAAGCAAATATGGTTTTATTGGAAACGAAACACGATGACTTTAGCTAAATGACAAGCTTCACAATGAAGTTTTGAACAATCAATTCTTTTAAATAATTCAGAAATAAAGATTTGAGATATGGAAAGCTAGGATGTCCTAATCTTTTTGCCATAACATAACTTGATCATAGACAAAGCTGGAACTGTACTACCTAATCCATGAGCTGTTTTATTCCCAGAACCATTTCCATCATAGTAGTACAACCCATTTATTTCTCTAGCAGTTCCAATCGTCTTCCCCGAGTTCCGGTCCAAAAAACACAATTGAGGAGAAAAAGAATGGATAGTCAGAGTCTTTAGACATTTGCTAACGGAAAGAAGATTACATGCAGTTTTGGAACATGTAAAACTGATTTCAAAGATATTTTTTCTGATTTTAATGTTTCTTTGCCTGCAATAGGTGAAAAACTGCCATCAGCTATTCTGATTTTTTCGGAACCGAACTGGATAATATGAATCAACAATGGAGAACGCTTGTCATGATCAGAGGCTCTTGAATCTATGATCCAAGGAGTAGTACTCCTAGAACAAATAAAGCCAAGAATTCTACCTTTTTGTGCCATAGAACCGATAGGAGCATTAGATGATGAGCAAGATTTCAGCAGTTTAAGAAGATGACTTATTGCTCTTTACTAAATGGAGATGACTCAGCCTCATTTGCTGTAGTGTGCTATTCACACAGATTTTTTCTCTTACCATTAGGTGTCTTACCATGCAACTTCCCATTTTTCGCGAGTATGGCGTGGCTTCCACAGTAGTCCACTTGCAAGTTGTTTTTGTCTTCTGCACGCTGGTTTTGAGAAGTTCTACTGCTTACTTGGGCTTCAGGAATAGCCAGCGCTGATCCTTCCATGGACGTGGTTGAACCTGCAGTCTTCTTTCCCAATCACTGTCTCCGACTCTCTTCTCTCCTTACCTCCGCAAAAACTTCACCAATTGAGGCAGAGAATTTCTTCCAATTATTCGGCCACGGACCTCATCATATTCAACATTTAGACCTGCAAGAAATTTGAAGATTCTGCCAGTATCCACTATCTTCTTGTACTGGTTGCAGTCATCCTTTGATTTCCACTCATAATCATTGAATAAGTCCAGGTCCTGCCAAATCCGTTTAAAGAATTGAAATACTTTGTCACAGAATCCTCACCTTGGCAATTTCCCCAAGTCGTAGGGTCAACTCGTAAACTTGGGATTGATTTCCAAGATCAGAGTACATTTCTGAAAATGTCCCATAATTCCTTGGCTGTAGAGTACACAGGTGTTTGCACTTATCTCTTCAATCATGGAATTGACCAACCATGTCATTACCATTGAGTTTTCAGCATCCCAAATGGCATAAGTTTTGTCATTCACGCCAGGTTGCTTAGTATCACCTGTGATATAGCCAATCTTTCCTCTTCCTTGGAGATACATGCGAACAGATTGTGACCATCGAAGAAAATTATCAGCCTTTAGTCGGATTGTAGTAATCTGAATGGGATGGTTTTCAGATGTATTTTTCTGAGGTTCGGACTGAGATGGCTGAAGAGGCTGGCTTGTGCCAGACGTGACTCAGACATTTTAGAGATAAAAAAAAAAGATTCAACTTAGGATTTTTTTTTTTTTTTTTTTCTGCTCTGATACCATAAAAACAGTGAACAAAAAATATAAGAAGGCTGAATTATTTTTCTATATTAATGTATAGCTATTTAAAGAGCTTAACTAGGAACAAAAAAAGGCAGCTAATCTCCCTAATTAAGGAGAAATGTACTAGTCAACTTACTACCCTAATATAGAAGAAAATAAATATTGATTCCTAAGATTACTAATACAACTCATAAACTTCTAAACTAACTAAATATAGAGTATAACAAATATGGTACATAATCACAATTATTTACGAGATCTTTCAACAGTGTTATATTTGTTATTTATTTGAAATGTGAATATATATTTGATGTCATTTGAAATATAACTTGACTATTTAAGTTTGAAGATATGCTTGCTTCATTTAAATGATTAGTGTAGGATTTTGGGAATGAGAACTGTAGGAGATAAAGAGGGTAATGGAGAGATGAAATTTATGTGAGATATGTGGTGAGGAAGTGAAAGAGAAAGGGCATACCATAGATATAATGATTGTTGGATTCAGATGCATTGCTATGTAAAAAGCAAAGAATTTTGACATCTCTAATTCAAATAAAATATCTTATAAATTACATTGACCATTAATTGAGAGAAACAAATTACACAAAGCACCTTAAGAAATTACAGGAAGATGCACTTTGTCTTTTTCCAAGAAAAGGTGAACAGTCCTATATTCCTGGAAATGTAAGGTTGATTAATTAAAACCTGGTTACCAGAAATAATTGTTGAAAAGGTAGTTAGATATTGATATTACAAATAAGGTAGAGACTATTCAATGTAATGCAGTTGTAAACGGGTAATACATCTCTGACAGTATACCAAAATTCTCATCTCAAGTGATGAATCATTATTTATGGTATCACCATGTCACTTATCACATCAGCACATCATTTAAATGACAATGCCATGTAGGATTGAGAATTTTGGGATACTACTTAGGATGCATAGTATAACTTGTAAATAGTAAACTTTTTATTTTATCAAATTACAATAATATTCTTCTAATTAGGGATTTCCCTAATTTTTCTTTGAGAAATCTTAGCTTCCATGGTGTTTGGAAGAAGATTTCTTGCAGATCTACTATGGATAGAAAACATGTTACTTTAATTATGACAACTTCAATTGCTTGGCAGCTAAAGCTTCGACTAGAAAGTTATCTTATAGGAGGTTACTTTTGTTTCCTTTTCCCCTCTATTTCGGAGACTGAACTTTGAAGATAATCTTCTGAATCTTGGTGCTTTGTTTGGTGAGATGCCATAAGAATTTAATGTGTTGATGCATCCAACTTTTACGTGTGGATTCTAAGATTCTAGTGAAGTTATTTATATGTCTTTTCTTTTTTTACCCTCTTTTGGGGACTGAACTTTGAACATGATCTTCTGAGTCTTAATGATTTGTTTGGTGAGATGCCATAGGAATTTGATGTTTGATGCATCCAACTTTCAGATGTGGATTCTAAGATTCTAGTGAGTGATTCCTATGAACCCTGTTGCAAGGCAAAGCCTACATCTAATTCATAAATTTAGGCTTTGCCTATCCCTCTGCTGTTCATCAAGTGAATCTGAGCATTTATTGCATCAAGTTATTTAGTGAATTTGTTGCAAATAATTTTATTTAAGTGTTTGTTTGCATGATCTCTTAGTTTCTTGAACACATTCTAAAAGGAGTATGTTTCTTGTATTTTTATAGACAAATGAAGAATGTGCTTGGAATGTTTTATGCCAGTCTTACTGAATTTCAGAGCTGACAATATGCAAAAGGCTCTTGCATGATGATATATACCTTCGATATGTTCTGTGACTCTTTCCACCGGTGCTAACATTGCCTGATTGGAACGGGCACAATAATGCCAGATTTCTTTCATGTATTGCATTTTTCTGTTTAATACTTGCAGGTTGATGATGTCCCCCTTGATGATGTTCCTAATGTCATACAAAACTACCATCTATGTGTGGTAAAAAGCATGTGGCTTGATTCAAATGTTATATCTCGTGCAAAGAAGATGAAGCTAATAATGCAGTTTGGTGTTGGCCTTGAAGGTAATTTTCAATTGTATATTTTCATTTGCCTTGGAGCTTATGGCCTATGATATGTGCTTTTTAATACTGTTCGTCTTTCTTGCATTATTTCTACTGTCAAAATTGATTAGTTCCCCATATGTGTGCTTTTGTGAAGGTGTTGATATTGATGCTGCTACAGAATGTGGAATCAAAGTTGCTAGAATCCCCAGTGACATGACTGGAAATGCAGCATCATGTGCAGAGATGGCTATATATCTAATACTGGGCCTTCTCCGGAAGCAGGTTCGTTTACTCAATTTAGTAACTGCTTATTATTTATCCATTCTCTTAATACCTTATTTAGTAATGAAGAGTTGTTCACTCAGGGTCATGCATCTATAACTTCTGTTTGCTTTTCCTACATGTTACATAGCAAACTGCTTAAGGTTTTTTTTCTGCCAAATTTCTTAACTGATAAACTTTGTACTTCGCCAATTGCAAGCAAGGGAAACAATTATAAGGCAACCCTTTTTTATCTCAGATTCTTAGAAGGAAATTTGATAATTGCTTCCTTCCCTTTGTCAATTTTATACTACTTTTCTTCATTAGTTGCTAGGTTTTATCTTGTGCTAGAAAATTATAAGAGATGGGAGTTTATGTTGGTCAAAGTGTTCTCTGATTTTGCTTCTTTGACAATTTAAAAACTTGCATTGTAAATTCCATCACTGATTATGTTGGATTTTCATTGCATTTGATCTCCATATCTCTGCAATTGGTTCTCATCCAGTGAATTGCATGATTTTTATCCATTGTCAGCACTCATATTTTAATTAGTGAATGAATTTTCTTGCAAACACGCCTATGCAGTTGATAAATACGTATTAGCATATGGATATTGTTGCATTTTGCCCAGCTACAGAAAAATAAGAGCATTGGCTAGGGGTCTCTTGATTTAACTTAGGAGGAGTATAGAATTGGGGACAAAAGATGAATATGATCTGGAAAAAGCTGAGTACATTAATGGGGGGTGAAATTTCTGCGAAGAAATTGTTAAAGAGGCTGATGCAAACAAAGTTGATAAGCAAATTGTAGCCCTAGAAGTCTAGTTAAAGTAGATAGGCCATTGAGGGGCTGATTTAATTATTATTGTAAATGAAATTAGGGTCTTAATGTTTGCCATATGGTTTTCTGCCTATGTTAAAAGTTGAGGGTTATTTATGCCTCAAATTTACCAAAGTTACTGATAAGAAATCTTGCTTACAGCTCACTGCAGGCTTAATATAGCATTTTTATGTTGTGGGTGTAAAGCTTGGGAATTTTCCATAAATTGAGGTGTTTCTTACATGACTAACACATCAGTTAACGTACTTATGGTTATGTACTTTTGCCTTGAAATCTTATGATTGTCAAATCTGCATCTTACGTTGGTTTCTGCTTGAGACCACCGTACCATTGTGTACTGACGACCTGTGTAACTTCTCTTCTTGTTGTAGACTGAAATGCAAATTGCTATAAAGCAAAGAAGACTTGGAGAACCTATCGGTCAAACACTACTTGGTAAAACTGTGAGTGACAATTCTCCTTCACTCTCTCTCTCTCTCTCTCTCTCTCTCTCTCTCTCTTTTGGTGAAAGACTAGTTTGTAAAAGTGTGGGCCACAGTATGTTTTATTTGTTTTACTTTGTAAAGAGCACTTTATGTCCAAATTTTCCTTAAGTTACATTAATGCATTATTGATTTTATTATTATAATGAAACTGATAACAACTGCTGACTCAAAATCTTAATCTGATAGGTTATAGCTCAACAATAATCTTAAGTTCTAATAAGCCCGTTCATGTGTACTTGTATGTGGATTAAACATAGCCACAACTACAAATCCGATCATCGTCACAAACAAAACTTATTGATTAAGGAATAATATTTTATGTATTAGTTCTGGTTATTCAACTTAGAAGTTTATAGTTTTTATTATGGGTATTATCTAAATAAATTGTTGCAATTAATAATATCTTTATTTTATGGTAGTTAAAAATACTTTATATAGGTTCATGGCTTAATTTAATTTTTCAGTGACTCAATGTTTCTTAACTTCTTGGATACATAGAATGCTTACGAGTTATAGTGTTAAATTAAAAAAGAACTTACACAAGATTTATTGAGTTGCACTTAATTGTTAAAATTCTTACTAGGCATGAATTGATTTAATTTTCACTTTATTTTGGGAACAGAGTTATTTTAATTGAGTTATATTTTAGAATGCGGAGTTATTCTCTATCTTTGATTAACCTATTAAGGGAGTTGGAAAATTTATATGTTAGATATTTCCTTGTTCTTGCAGGTATTTATTATGGGATTTGGAAATATTGGGATTGATTTGGCAAAGCGCTTGCGACCGTTTGGTGTGAAAATTATTGCCACAAAAAGGAGTTGGGCCTCACATTCTCAAGTTTCTTGTCATCCCACTGGTATGTATAAAAGTGCCATCATATTTTAGTGAAACGCATTGTTGAAGTCTTTTTGTTTACTTTGTTTTATATCGTGAACACTTCCAGTGAAAAATGGAGTCACTGATGATCTGGTTGATGAGAAGGGATGTCATGAAGATATTTATGAGTTTGCCGGCAATGCTGACATTGTTGTTTGTTGCCTGAATTTGAATAAAGAGACAGTAAGACCGCTTGTTCACTTAATATACTTTTAGTTCTACTTCTCTGTTTGATTGACTTGGATTTGGTTCTACTTGTAAATTCAACTTGAATAATCTGACACTAACCTTTCTACTAAAAATGTGCATGACATGCTACGCAGTAACGAGAGAAATTTTTATTTCACTAGTCTTTGTCTCCACTCTCCACTATAACTATGTGCTCCTTCTATTATTTATTAAAGCCCAGCTTTTTGTTAGTTTATTTGAATATTTTAGATATACATGTCTGTCTACTTATTTGCTTTCTTTTTTGTAATTACTTTTCTTCCATTTTAACAAGAGAAGCATTTGTTTCTGACATGTCTTGTTGGAGTCCAGCTTTCATCTGCCTACATTTTGATTTTTTCAATCTAGACTATATGTAACTCAGGCATGTTCAAAATTTGCTGGACAAGTGATAAATTGAAGTCTTGTTGTAGTTAATGAGTTCAACATGAATTCTGCTTCTTTATACAAATGTCTAATTACAATATTCCTCGTCTGACCTATTTACAATTTTGTCTTTTGACCTTCAGGCTGGCATCATAAACAAGCCATTCTTATCTTCAATGAAAAAGGTAAGTTTTACAAGTGCTACTAATCTGTTCAAGAATCCTAATTCATTTTTCTTAATTTTTCTGTTCTCCAAAGTCCATAGCTGCAGGCATATCAAAGTGGCATAACATTTGCAATTGTCTTAGGAACGATAAGTAATCACCTAATGTTGATGGAGCTACTTTCGGAATATAGTGTTTTAGACACGGTACTTTGAGCTTTGGTTGAAGTCTTTTGATGCTTCCATGCTGGCTGGAATGCTGGCATTGAGAATTAGTTTTTACATATGTACCTGTGTTATATCCAGTTTTCCTGCAATAAGAGGAAATATTTAAAATTCTCTTTACAACTCAACTAGGCTTTAATTTTCAAGGCATTTCTGATTCATCTGGAGGAACATCTTCCGCCAAAGTTTTGGCAAAGGTGTCTTTGTTGTCTCTGTCCACATACTTTTCAGATGTTTCTTCTCTTTGAATCTATATTTAAATATTTTGAGTAAAACTGTTAAGCTTACACTTTCGGACCATTTGGGACAAAACGTGCCCCCACCTCTTGGCTTTAAATCATGAAAACTTCTTTTACCGACTTCCTTTGAGGCTTTGGCTTATGGTGGCATGCAAAGACTTTATTTTCTTCTCATTTGGGAGGCATTTTTATTTCTGTATTTTGAATGAGGTGTTGCTGCCCTTTGATTTAGATCTAATTGTAATCAGAGAGTAGGAAGTGCAAAACTACTCCAAACTATCTTTTGTTTAGATGCTTTCTTCATTCCTAGTATATTGGAATAGCAATTAGTTTGAAGTTGTAACAGGCTGGGTTGGTCAGTAATATTTTTATTTTATTTTATTTTTTGGGTATGAACATGGGACTTGTATTTGAAAAATCTGGGCTTCTCTTAGAAGTCTGTACCCTATAATTTCTAACTTATTCCAATTGACTTTGCATCTTTCTGGGAAATTATTGATGTGCCCAGGGCCTGAAAATTGGGTTTCACTTTTGAGTAAAAGCTTTGTGTGCTTGGTCTTTGATGGGCCTTCAACACCGTTGTCAGTCTAATTGGTTTTTTTTTTTTTTTTCTGACTATTTTGGCCTTAGATTTTAAGCTTCTGTTGTGAACCCTTTTTCCTGGTGCTTGTCATGTTTCTGTCCATGACCAGATACCTTGTCTTCAATTCTGGTAGGAGGCTTCATCTCTTCATGCTATCCTAATTAACAGAGGATTCCCTGGCTGTTTTGGTGGCCACTTTAACGTCTACTGAAACTGGAATAAAGCCTGATGCATTTTCCCAGAGCATTCAGATTTCTCAAGCATTCTCTTTTGCATTTGTTATCTTGAAATAGCTTGAATCTATGCTCCAATTTGACCTTCTTGATAAAGCACTTTGGATGTACAATGAACCTGGCTCGCTCCCATTCACTTGCTGTCAGCAATTTGGCTCCAGCCAGGTACAGCACATCAGAATGTCTCCCCTATCATGAAAAATGGTTCTATTTGATGCAAAGTATGGCTTTATTCCGTCTCCAATATGTTATACAATCAAAACATCTTACATTGCTCTCATTACCATCTTGACCCCATTGTAATGACAGCAACTTCCCCTAGTTTCTCATGCTGTTTTCTTGCTGAACATGTCAGTATAAATACTATTATGCTTCAAATCAGCCACATTTCTGCAACCTTGAGGCTGAACCATGAGGGACAATGATCTTTTTCCTCCATCATGAAAAACATTGATGAATGAACCCCATTCATGACTATATCTTTCTATAACAATAGTTGATAACAAGAGCCTGTGCATATTGTGAAGGAAGTTCCTTTGTTATTATCTTGAACAGCATTGACAAGTTTCTTCACCAACCAATCAACACTCCCAAGTCTAAGTTACTCTTTTTAATCTTAAGGATAAGTCCTCTAAAATGTTCCTCCAATTCTAATAAAAAGGTATTTTGTTCAATATTACAATATTTGGCTAAGTTTTTGAACCCCAATAGAGGAAGCTAGTCCTCCCTCTGCTTCTAGATATTTCTCATTNTCGTGAATTTTTTGTTTGTTTTGATCTTCTCTTGCTGCAGACTATATATATCAAGACCTTTGGATGCTCACATTACCAGGTACTCCTTTGTTTCATTACATTTTTGTAATATGGGAGAATAATTCAAGATGGGAAAGCATGAGATTTCTAATTGTGTTGGTAAAAGTTGTTTCTTGAACTGTATGTATGTTACATGCAGTGATAGAGAAATCCTAAAGATTTTGGGAGAATCTAAATATGGGTTGAAATTACATGTTTCTAATTGTTTTTTATACTTGTTAGATGCATGTGTTTCTGTTTTTTACACACTGTGTATGAATCCCAGTGAATTAAGTCTTGTTGACAAGGTTGTTTCCCTTTAGAAAAGTGGTTTTAGCAAAAAATAGCCATTTAGAGGTCTTGGTTGAAACAGTGTCACTTTTGGTAGCGTCTTGCAAAGATATATTATGTTTGATCGGAGTAATGATAATGCCTCTTTTCAACACTTTTTATGGGGTTTCTTCATGAAAATCCATTTCACAAGTGAGCTCCTTCTCACTCTGTTTAGCATGAGAGAGGTGACGTTGACCACCATCTCGTTTACATAATGGAGCTAAATAACATTCAAAATGGTGCTTGACAACATTGTCTTGTGCACGGAATAAGACAGTGCTTGACATCACTGTCTCGTGTGCTAATAGCAGCGCTATTGTTTAATGAAAGACTCCCCTGAAATGGTTGAAGAGAGGTACATTTTTTTTTTTTTCTTTTTTTTGTGTCCCGGTCACTAATTATAGATGGTATCACAAGAATAATTGGAATATGCTAATTTTCAAAAAATCTTCCTCCAATGTGGCCATTTTTGCTAAATGGTTAGGAAAAACAGCTGTAGAGTTAAAATCTGAGGTTTTTGAAGGATTTAACTTAGCTTGATATTGCTAATGTTGCCTAGGGATTTAGTGCACTCCCAAGTCTAAGTTACTCTTTTTAATCTTAAGGATAAGTCCTCTAAAATGTTCCTCCAATTCTAATAAAAAGGTATTGTTCAATATTACAATATTTGGCTAAGTTTTTGAACCCCAATAGAGGAAGCTAGTCCTCCCTCTGCTTCTAGATATTTCTCATTCCTTCCATTCTAACACAAATTGCAAATCTGTAATTCACCAAATACTAGAACATATTATTTTTATGTTTATTTTTTTGCGTATATCTTTTTTTTTATTTTCAAGAAAGAGGGAATCATCTTATAGAGCTTGCATTCATATGAAAATAAATAAATAAAACAAAAATTAATGGTGTGTAATGCATTTTGTCAGGATTCTTTTTGGTGAATATTGCTCGTGGAGGACTTTTAGACTATGAGGCCGTTGTTCATTACCTTACCAATGGCCTTGGGAGGGTTGGGCATGGATGTTGCTTGGACTGAGCCATTTAATCCTGAGGATCCAATTTTGAAGTTTAACAATGTTCTAATCACGCCACATGTTGCAGGAGTTACAGAACATTCTTACAGATCCATGGCTAAGGTATGCAGCATAAATTATCTGCTCGATTCTTTAAGTAATTATTGATGGAATTTCGCTCGGGTTTGGTTTGCTTCTTTAAACCCAGTCAGTTCATAGTATTCCTCGGAAAATTTAGGCTGCATTTACTAACAAGCAGAAAATGGTGAACTTTGAGACTGATACCTATATGTTAGTTCTCCTACTATCCTAAACTTCTGCCACCTAAACCCTTTTTCATTCTTTTGCGGCACAATCCTGTCACCAGGAGGAAGGTTCCATCCGTTGCCAGACCTCATGCATATTGCATTTGAGCCTCAGTCATAATGGCAAGCATCCAGTAGGAGCTTGGATAATATAAAATCTCCACTATAGCAATTTAACCTTCATGCCATCTGAAGGGCATTTTTTTTCTTTTCCTTTCGGAGATAAAATTCCTTAGCCATAAGAGCTTGTCTGCAGTAAAAAATAAATCGGTCTTTGATTTGGCACAATGAAAAATATGATGAAAAGCTAAGGTTAATTAATGTTATATTATGATATTTCTTGATGATACATTTTGAACTTAGCTTTACAAAGATCTGGTTACTTAACGCTTCTCCATTATGCTCTCTACATTCTATAGAACTTGGATATAGATTCTTTTCTAGCAGATGACTTATATTTTGCTCTGTTAAAAAAGTTGTTGGGGAGTTGCTCTTCAACTTCATGCTGGAACTTCTTTGACAGGGATAGAGATTGTCAACTGATTCGATTCAGATCGTCCTCAGCCTAAATGATAATACAGAAGGGTATTCTTGGCAATTGAACATTAAAGGTAAATTGATTCTATCCATTTTTGTCAATGCAAACACTATCATTTCAAATCGTGTAATTGTTGCTGTTGAATTGAATATTTGCTTGGATTTTATTCTGAATACTGCGTTGAACTCATAATTTAGCCTAAATAAAATGTCTGAAGCTAGACTATTGGAGGAACATCAATATGTGCAGTTTTCATTAGTTAATATTAATTAACCTATGTAAAGGGGCAGTCCAAATTTTTAGCCTTTTAAATTTGCAGAAGGTCTGAGTTTAAATCAAATATTTCCAAAATAAAAAAATGAAACTAGGTGGAGTTGTTATAAGGTATCAAAATATGGATTCATAATCCCTAATGGTTTATGGCATTTCCCTTCACTTTTACATTTCTTGTAACTAACATTTAGATTAAGTTAGGTTGAAAAATTATTAAATATATTATTATTTAATACTGAATAATTACATCGTGTTTGGTCTCAAGCTGGATTAAATGCATAACGATTATTAAATAAAATATGATTATTAAAAAATTAAATTGTTAAAAGATTGAATTTTTTTAAAATATAATAATAAATCTTTTAAAAATAAAAATTAAAAAAATTAAAAGTGGCCAGTGGGGTTGCTAATTGGCAGCCTCAACACAAATGAAAAGTTTGCTAAGGATCTATCCTACTGTGGTAATTGAGTAATAACCATTTATCATAATCTTTTTCACAAAATTTTTAACTGATTTATTATAGTTGCACATAAAAGTTGTAAGAAGAAATGTAGGTATAGTATTATTTATGATAATTAAAGTCATCAAAAAGGACATTTGGCCCGGAAATTTGAAAGATTTGTCGAATCTTTGTCAATTTTTCAGTGAAACATACTTGACGACTTTCCCATTACTGATGATGTGGGTGGTGTTGGACACAATCAGCAATGATGGAGTGACGGTATACTCTAATAATGATAAAGTTGGGTTGTTCAGATTCACTAATGTCTCTTCTTTCCCATACATTTGAGAGAGAGTTGTAGATCTTGTGTTTTGTGAGTTTGTGGAAAAAAAAAAAAAAAAATTATATAAATTATAGTTAAATTCCAATTAATGTTTATTGGGTGATTTAATATATATTTTAAAAAACGTATTAACAATGTATGGCATATCCTTTAAGTGCATAGAAGGAATTCTAACAATTAACCAATTTGATGGGCTGATGGTCCATATCTAGCTTTCAGAGAGAGTTGCGGGGGGGCAGAACACATTTGGTGGAGGAAGGGAAGAGCAAGAATTAAGGTTGGAGAATGAAAGAGAGATGTTAGAGAAGCCATGTGGGTTAAAAAATTGAAATATTCAACTACTCTTAGTTTATGTAGTAGTTGCAGTTGCAGGTTTCAATTATGTTCAGTTCCTGAGTTGAGTGTTTTGTCCTTTTAATAAGGAAGTGTTAAAGTAAAAAGGGTATTTAGGAAGGACGTGCGCGTTTTTTTCACATTTGAGAATATATTTAGTATTCCCAAAAAGTTAAACAGTAAAATACCCAAAATTCAGATTTTGGGAATACTACTCCCAAAATTATTTAACTTTTTTAAACCCCTTAATTTGAAATTTAATTAAATACCCTAATATTTTTTTTTAAATTACAAAAACACCCCATAATCCACATTTACCAGATTCCGGCCACCACACCGGAAAATGGCCGGAATCTGGTAGAATGGCGCACTACCGGCTGAATCTGGTTGGCAGTGCGCCGATCTAGCGTGGATCTGGCCGGAAAAAGGCCAGATCTAAGGCCAAAGATTCTGGCCGTTGACGGCCAGATCTTTGGCGTAACACTCGATCACGAGGCCAACAAACGGTCGTCGTTAACCATCAACGACGACCGTTTGTTGGCCGTCGTTGAGAGCAAATACGGCAGATCTGACCGTAGATCTGGCCTTCCGGCCAGATCCACCGTGGATCTGGCCGGAAAAGGCCATAGCGACGCATGACCGGCAAGATCCAACGGTCATGGCCCATACGGCGACTCGGCCACCTCCGGTGTGGTCACCGGCTGGGGGTGTTTGAGGGTGGGTTAGGGGTATTTTTGTTAAACTTTTAAGTGTTTATTATAGGGGGTATTTTGTAAAAAAACAAACATAAAGGAGATTATTAATTTATAAATTTTACCGTCGTAATACCCGCCCAATTCAATTTTTTTTAACTTTTTCAAAAAACTTTTCTCAAAACCCCAAATACCGAAACAAACGCAGCGACTATTTGAGAATGATTATAAACTGATCAGGGCTAATTAGTCATTTTGCCACTCTGACATTCTCAGGTGGTAGTCAAATGACAGAAAAGCAAACGGTCAACTATCCTCAGGCGTAATCTGTAATTTTCGATACTTAAAAGGGGGACATATATTGTGATGAAACTCGCGGCGAAAAATTGTATTAAACTCTTGAATAAGGTTGATCTATTCAGTTAATTAGTTTTTTTGCATAGTATTAAAATTTTTTATTTTTTTATTAATTTCACATATAAATAAAATAAAAATATTCCTTTAAGAACCAAGGTTTATTCACACACCCTTGTGAGATTGTTAATATGATCTACCCAAACTTTTTGAAACAGTTAAAAACTCTTACAAATATTAGGGGTATTATCAATGGGAGAAATATTAAAAAAAAAAAAAACTACACGGCCAGGGTCACAAGTTTTATTTGTATTAATAAACAGGCACTTCTTCAATCAAATGACATTGTTTTAATGTCCATCTATGTGATAAAAGAAAAGAAGTATTTATTTATTGATAGAAAAATGTTTGGTGACTGATAAATGTATTTATTTATTAATACAAATGAAACTTACGTCTTTTTCAAATTTTCAAAAAGTGTTCCAATTGATAAAACCGTAATTATTAAAATTCTTTTAATTATCAAAATCTTGGAGTTTTGAATAATTATGAGGTATTTAAACATTCTTAAAAAGTTGAGGTGTGTTTGATCAACGGTAATATTATGTTTATATCTAATATCACAAATTTTCTCTCATAATCTCATGTAAAACAACTGTAATTGGTCAATTTACAATAGAGTTTCACTTGTTAATTACAAACTAACAATTATAAACCTATATGTCGACGTTAGAGTTATAAAATAAAATTTATAAAACTTGATTTGTAAGTCGATCTTTATTGTTAATGGATCACAATGAGTATACAAAGTAAGCCGAATTATATATATATATGTTTCAATTGGATTCAGGTTTTTAGTCCGGTTCGGGTACGGGTGGGTTTTTGGACACCCTCACTAACAATTCCATACGCACAAAATTTACCGTCTCGAAAGAGAACCCTTTCGGGGCTTCGACTGTGTGCAGTGAACAAGGGAATGGAAGACATTGAAGATTTGTGGTAGGAAATGGAGGGGCGGGTGCTTCTCCAGGTTTCAGGTTGCCCCTCAATGCTGTGGACTCAATCCCAGAAAGAACAACAACAAACCAAAATCACCAAACTGATCACCGTCTTGCTTCCAAAGTCCCTGGATCCAGGTAATTCTTCTTTCTTCTCTTTTTTTCATCTTTTTTTTTTTTTCGGCAATGCTGACATTGTTGTTTGTTGCCTGAATTTGAATAAAGAAACAGTAAGACTGCTTGTTCACTTAATATACTTTTAGTTCTACTTCTCTGTTTGATTGACTTGGATTTGGTTCTACCTGTAAATTTAACTTGAATAATCTGACACTAACCTTTCTACTAAAAATGCGCATGACATGCTACGCAGTAACGAAAGAAATTTTTTTTTCACTAGTCTTTGTCTCCACTCTCCACTATAACTATGTGCTCCTTCTATTATTTATTAAAGCCCAGCTTTTTGTTAGTTTATTTGAATATTTTAGATATACATGTCTATCTACTTATTTGCTTTCTTTTTTGTAATTACTTTTCTTCCATGTTAACAAGAGAAGCATTTGTTTCTGACATGTCTTGTTGGAGTCCAGCTTTCATCTGCCTACATTTTGATTTTTTCAATCTAGACTATATGTAACTCAGGCATGTTCAAAATTTGCTGGACAAGTGATAAATTGAAGTCTTGTTGTAGTTAATGAGTTCAACATGAATTCTGCTTCTTTATACAAATGTCTAATTACAATATTCCTCGTCTGACCTATTTACAATTTTGTCTTTTGACCTTCAGGCTGGCATCATAAACAAGCCATTCTTATCTTCAATGAAAAAGGTAAGTTTTACAAGTGCTACTAATCTGTTCAAGAATCCTAATTCATTTTTCTTAATTTTTCTGTTCTCCAAAGTCCATAGCTGCAGGCATATCAAAGTGGCATAACATTTGCAATTGTCTTAGGAACGATAAGTAATCACCTAATGTTGATGGAGCTACTTTCGGAATATAGTGTTTTAGACACGGTACTTTGAGCTTTGGTTGAAGTCTTTTGATGCTTCCATGCTGGCTGGAATGCTGGCATTGAGAATTAGTTTTTACATATGTACCTGTGTTATATCCAGTTTTCCTGCAATAAGAGGAAATATTTAAAATTCTCTTTACAACTCAACTAGGCTTTAATTTTCAAGGCATTTCTGATTCATCTGGAGGAACATCTTCCGCCAAAGTTTTGGCAAAGGTGTCTTTGTTGTCTCTGTCCACATACTTTTCAGATGTTTCTTCTCTTTGAATCTATATTTAAATATTTTGAGTAAAACTGTTAAGCTTACACTTTCGGACCATTTGGGACAAAACGTGCCCCCACCTCTTGGCTTTAAATCATGAAAACTTCTTTTACCGACTTCCTTTGAGGCTTTGGCTTATGGTGGCATGCAAAGACTTTATTTTCTTCTCATTTGGGAGGCATTTTTATTTCTGTATTTTGAATGAGGTGTTGCTGCCCTTTGATTTAGATCTAATTGTAATCAGAGAGTAGGAAGTGCAAAACTACTCCAAACTATCTTTTGTTTAGATGCTTTCTTCATTCCTAGTATATTGGAATAGCAATTAGTTTGAAGTTGTAACAGGCTGGGTTGGTCAGTAATATTTTTATTTTATTTTATTTTTTGGGTATGAACATGGGACTTGTATTTGGAAAATCTGGGCTTCTCTTAGAAGTCTGTACCCTATAATTTCTAACTTATTCCAATTGACTTTGCATCTTTCTGGGAAATTATTGATGTGCCCAGGGCCTGAAAATTGGGTTTCACTTTTGAGTAAAAGCTTTGTGTGCTTGGTCTTTGATGGGCCTTCAACACCGTTGTCAGTCTAATTGGTTTTTTTTTTTTTTTTCTGACTATTTTGGCCTTAGATTTTAAGCTTCTGTTGTGAACCCTTTTTCCTGGTGCTTGTCATGTTTCTGTCCATGACCAGATACCTTGTCTTCAATTCTGGTAGGAGGCTTCATCTCTTCATGCTATCCTAATTAACAGAGGATTCCCTGGCTGTTTTGGTGGCCACTTTAACGTCTACTGAAACTGGAATAAAGCCTGATGCATTTTCCCAGAGCATTCAGATTTCTCAAGCATTCTCTTTTGCATTCATTATCTTGAAATAGCTTGAATCTATGCTCCACTTTGACCTTCTTGATAAAGCACTTTGGATGTATAATGAACCCGGCTTGGTCCCATTCACTTGCTGTCAGCAATTTGGCTCCAGCCAGGTACACCACATCAGAATGTCTCCCCTATCATGAAAATTGGTTCTATTTGATGCAAAGTATGGCTTTATTCCGTCTCCAATATGTTATACAATCAAAACATCTTACATTGCTCTCATTACCATCTTGACCCCATTGTAATGACAGCAACTTCCCCTGATTTCTCATGCTGTTTTCTTGCTGAACATGTCAGTATAAATACTATTATGCTTCAAATCAGCCACATTTCTGCAACCTTGAGGCTGAACCATGAGGGACAATGATCTTTTTCCTCCATCATGAAAAACATTGATGAATGAACCCCATTCATGACTATATCTTTCTATAACAATAGTTGATAACAAGAGCCTGTGCATATTGTGAAGGAAGTTCCTTTGTTATTATCTTGAACAGCATTGACAAGTTTCTTCACCAACCAATCAACACTCCCAAGTCTAAGTTACTCTTTTTAATCTTAAGGATAAGTCCTCTAAAATGTTCCTCCAATTCTAATAAAAAGGTATTTTGTTCAATATTACAATATTTGGCTAAGTTTTTGAACCCCAATAGAGGAAGCTAGTCCTCCCTCTGCTTCTAGATATTTCTCATTTCCTTCCATTCTAACACAAATTGCACATTACTGTAATTCACCAAATACTAGAACATTATTATTTTATTTTTATTTTTTTTGCGTATATCTTTTATTTTTATTTTCAAGAAAGAGGGAATCATCTTATAGAGCTTGCATTCATATGAAAATAAATAAATAAAACAAAAATTAATGGTGTTAATGCATTTTGTCAGGATTCTTTTTTGGTGAATATTGCTCGTGGAGGACTTTTAGACTATGAGGCCGTTGTTCATTACCTTACCAATGGCTACTTGGGAGGGTTGGGCATGGATGTTGCTTGGACTGAGCCATTTAATCCTGAGGATCCAATTTTGAAGTTTAACAATGTTCTAATCACGCCACATGTTGCAGGAGTTACAGAACATTCTTACAGATCCATGGCTAAGGTATGCAGCATAAATATATCTGCTCGATTCTTTAAGTAATTATTGATGGAATTTCGCTCGGGTTTGGTTTGCTTCTTTAAACCCAGTCAGTTCATAGTATTCCTCGGAAAATTTAGGCTGCATTTACTAACAAGCAGAAAATGGTGAACTTTGAGACTGATACCTATATGTTAGATTCTCCTACGTTATCCTAAACTTCTGCCACCCTAAACCCTTTTTCATTCTTCTTTTGCGGCACAATCCTGTCACCAGGAGGAAGGTTCCCATCCGTTGCCAGACCTCATGCATATTGCATTTGAGCGTCAGTCATAATGGCAAGCATCCAGTAGGAGCTTGGATAATATAAAATCTCCACTATAGCAATTTAACCTTCATGCCATCTGAAGGGCATTTTTTTTCTTTTTCCTTTCGGAGTTAAAATTCCTTAGCCATAAGAGCTTGTCTGCAGTAAAAAAATAAATCAGTCTTTGATTTGGCACAATGAAAATAATGATGAAAAGCTAAGGTTAATTAATGTTATATTATGATATTTCTTGATGATACATTTTGAACTTAGCTTTACAAAGATCTGGTTACTTAACGCTTCTCCATATATGCTCTCTTACATTCTATAGAACTTGGATTATAGATCTCTTTTTCTGGCAGATGACTTATATTTTGCTCTGTTAAAAGGTTGTTGGGGACGTTGCTCTTCAACTTCATGCTGGAACTTCTTTGACAGGGATAGAGATTGTCAACTGATTCGATTCAGCATTCGGTCCTCAGCCTAAATGATAATACAGAAGGGTATTCTTGGCAATTGAACATTAAAGGTAAATTGATTCTATCTCCATTTTTTGTCAATGCAAACACTATCATTTCAAATCGTGTAATTGTTGCTGTTGAATTGAATATTTTACTTGGATTATTATTCTGAATACTTGCGTATTGAACTTCATAATTTAGCTTAAATAAAATGTCTGAAGCTAGACTATTGGAGGAACATCAATATGTGCAGTTTTTCATTAGTTAATATTAATTAAACCTATATGTATTAAGGGGCAGTCCAAATTTTTAGCCATTTTTTAAATTTGCAGAAGGTCTGAGTTTAAATCAAATATTTCCAAAATAAAAAAATGAAACTTAGGTGGAGTTGTTATAAGGTATCAAAATATGGATTCATAATCCCTAATGGTTTATGGCATTTCCCTTCACTTTTACATTTCTTGTAACTAACATTTAGATTAAGTTAGGTTGAAAAACGTTATTAAATATATTATTATTTAATACTAGAATAATACTCGTGTTTGGTCTCAAGCTGGATTAAATGCATAACGTATTATTTAAATAAAAATATGATTATTAAAAAATTAAATTGTTAAAAAGATTGAATTTTTTTTTAATATATAATAATAAATCTTTTAAAAATAAAATTTAAAAAAATTAAAAGGGCCAGTGGGGTTGCTAATTGGCAGCCATCAACACAAATGAAAAGTTTGCTAAGGGATCTATCCTACCGTGGTAATTGAGTAATAATTATACTCATAATCTTTCTCACAAACTTCCTATCATAATTTCGATGTGATGCTTTGTAATTGGTCAATAATAATTTATCAGATAGATCTATTACGAATTGATTAATTGTTAATTGTCACGTCAGGGTTGTAAGAAGAAGTTATAGATATAGTACTACTCATAGTAATTAAAGTCATCAAAAACGACATTTGGCCGGGAAATTATGAAAAGATTTGTCGAATCTTTGTCAATTTTTCAGTGAAACATTACTTCCGACGACTTTCCCATTACTTGATGACGTCGGTGGTTGTTGGACACATCATCAGCAATGATGGTAGCTGACCGGTATACTCTAATACTGATAAAGTTGGGGTTGTTCATGATTCACTAATGTCTCTTTCTTTCCCATACATTTGAGAGAGAGTTGCTAGATCTTGTGTTTTGTGAGTTTGTGGAAAAACAAAAAAAAAAATTGTATATAAATTATAGTTAAATTCCAATTAAATGTTATTTTGGGTGATTTAATATATATTTTAAAAACTGTATTTAATCAAATGTATGGCATATCCTTTAAGTGCATAGAAGGAATTCTAACAATTTAACCAATTTGATGGGCTGATGGTCACTCATATCTAGCATTTCAGAGAGAGTTGCGGTGGGCAGAACACATTTGGTGGAGGAAGGAGAAGAGCAAGAAATTAAGGTTGGAGAATGAAAGAGAGATGTTAGAGAAGCCATGTGGGTTTAAAAATTTGAAATATTCAAGTACTCTTATTTTATGTAGTAGTTGCAGTTGCAGGTTTCAATTATGTTCAGTTCCTAGAGTTGAGTTTTTTGTCCTTTTAATAAGGAATTGTTTAAAGTAATAGGTTATTTTGAGAAATGTATTATGAACTGAATCAGGGCTAATCTAGTCATTTTGCCGCTCTGACATGCTCAGGTGCTAGTCAAATGACAGAAAAGCAAACGGTCAACTATCCTCAGGGGTAATCTGTAATTTTCGATACTTAAAAGGGGTATATGTGTTGTGATGAAACCTCAGGGCAAAAATTGTATTAAATCTTTGAATAAGGTTGATCTATTCAGTTAATTAGTTTTTTTTTGCATAGTATTAATTTTTTTATTTTTTTAACTTAATTTCACATTATAAATAAAATAAAAATATTCCTTTAAGAACACAAGGTTTATTTCACACACCCCTTGTGAGATTGTTTAATATGATCTCACCTAAACTTTTTGAAAACAGTTAAAAACTCTTACAAATATTAGGGTTATTATCAATGGGAGAACATTATTAAAAAAAAAAAAAACTAAAGGATCAGGGTCACAAGTTTTATTTGTATTAATAAACAGACACTTTTTCAATCAAATGACATTGTTTAATGTCCACTTATTTATTGGAAAAAAAAAAAGCGTTTATTTATTGATAGAAAAATGTTTGTTGATTGATAAATGTGTCTGTTTATTAATACAAATGAAACTTATGTCTTTTTCAGTTTTTCAAAAAAGTGTCCTCTAATTGATAAAACCCTAATTATTAAAAATTCTTTTTAAATTGTCAAAATCTTGGAGTTTTGAATAATTATGAGGTATTTAATGATTCTTGAAAAGTTGAGGTGTGTTTTGGTCGAGGGTAATATTATGTTTACAACCTAATATTACAAACTTTCTCTCATAATCTTGACGTAGAAACTCGCAATTGATCAATTTACAATGAAGTTTCACTTGCTCAATTACAAACTAATCAATTATGAGCTATTATGTCGACGTCAGAGTTATAAAAGAAAATTTATAAAACTGAATTGTAAGTCAATTTTTATTGTTTAATAGATCACAATGAGTATACAATGGTAAACCGAATTATATATATATATATGTTTCAATGAGTATATATAAGTCAATCTTTATTGTTTAATGGATCACAATGAGTATACAAAGTAAGCCGAATTATATATATATATGTTTCAATTGGATTCAGGTTTTTAGTCCGGTTAGGGTACGGGTGGGTTTTTGCACACCCTCACTTAGAGCTGGGCATTTGGGACCGGGCCCAAAAGCCCAGCTCTAAAAGCCGGTCCTAGGACCAATCCTTGAGAGGATCGGACCTAGGAGGCCTGGTCCTAAAACGGGACCAGGCCTAAGGAGGAGGGCCCGGGCCCTCCTCCAAGGCCCGGGCCTGGGCCCAAAAAAAATTATATTTTTTTAATGTAGTCCCTGCCAAATTATATGAAACCCCCTGTTAATTTTAAAATAAATATAAATTACGAGGGTTAAAATGAAATTTTACAAAATTCATAAAAAAAAAATATCTTCCAAGTCTAAAAAAATTATAAATTTTATAAATTTTACCTCTAAAAAATACTAAAAACCCCCTATAAAATTTCATTTTTCCGCAAAATATAAAAAAATTGAGAGGGGAAAATGAAATTATCCAAGACCCATGGGACCGGTCCCAGGCCTATGAGAAAAACCAGAACCCGAATCAGACCCCAGGCCCATGAGTGACTGGTCCCATTTGGGATCAGTCCCAAGGGACCAGTCCCAAACGGGCCCAGGCCTGGGCCCGCAAGGGACCGGTCCCTTGCCCACCTCTACCCTCACTAACAATTCCATACTCACAAAATTAACCCGTCTCGAAAGAGAACCCTTTCGGGGCTTTCGACTGTGTGCAGTGAACAAGGGAATGGAAGACATTGAAGATTTGTTGGTAGGAAATGGAGGTGGCGGTGCTCCTCCAGGTTTCAGGTTGCCCCTCAATGCTGTTGGACTCAATCCCAGAAAGAACAACAACAAACCAAAACTCACCAAACTTGATCACCGTCTTGCTTCCAAAGTCCCTGGATCCCAGGTAATTTCTTCTTTCTCTCTGTCTCTTTTTTTTCATGAATTTTTTGTTTGTTTTGATCTTCTCTTGCTGCAGACTATATATATCAAGACCTTTGGATGCTCACATAACCAGGTACTCCTTTGTTTCATTACATTTTTGTAATACGGGAGAATAATTCAAGTTGGGAAAGCATGAGATTTCTAATTGTGTTGGTAAAGTTGTTTCTTGAACTGTATGTATGTTACATGCAGTGATAGAGAAGTGCTAAAGATTTGGGAAGAATCTAAATATGGGTTGAAATTACAGGATTCTAATTGTTTTTTATACTTGTTAGATGCATGTGTTTCTGTTTTTTACACACTGTGTAATGTGTATGAATCCCAGTGAATTAAATCTTGTTGATAAGTGGTAGAAGTTGAATTTGTCCCACATCGCTCTAATAGTAGGCTGTTATGGTGTATATAAGTGATTGGGCTCCCTCCTCTCTTGAGCTAGTTTTTGGGAGTGAGTTCTACTCAAGCCCACTTTATCATGGTATCAGAGCCACGTTTGTTTCTCTCCCCTCTTTGGTTGGGGCGATGATGGGTTTGGACCCCGACTTTGCACGCCGAGCGTGAGGGAGGGTGTTAAAAGTTGAATTTGTCCCACATCGCTCTAATAGTAGGCTGTTATGGTGTATATAAGTGATTGGACTCCCTCCTCCATTGAGCTAGTTTTTGGGAGTGAGTTCTACTCAAGCCCACTTTATCAATAAGGTTGTTGCCCTTTAGAAAAGTGGTTTTAGCAAAAAATAGCCATTTAGAGGTCTTGGTTGAAACAGTGTCACTTTTGGTAGTGTCTTGCAAAGATATATTATGTTTGATCGGAGTAATGATAATGCCTCTTTTCAACACTTTTTATGGGGTTTCTTCATGAAAATCCGTTTCACAAGTGAGCTCCTTCTCACTCTGTTTAGCATGAGAGAGGTGACGTTGAGCACCATCTCGTTTACATAATGGAGCTAGATAACATTCAAAATGGTGCTTGACAACATTGTCTTGTGCACGGCATAAGACAGTGCTTGACATCACTGTCTCGTGTGCTAATAGCAGTGCTATTGTTTAATGAAAGACTCCCCTGAAATGGTTGAAGAGAGGTACATTTTTTTTTTCTTTTTTTTTGTGTCCTGGTCACTAATTATAGATGGTATCACAAGAATAATTGGAATACGCTAATTTTCAAAAAATCTTCCTCCAATGTGGACATTTTTGCTAAATGGTTAGGAAAAACAGCTGTAGAGTTAAAATCTGAGTTTTGTGAAGGACTTAACTTAGCTTGATATTGCTAATGTTGCCTAGGGATTTAGTGGCCAGTTTATATCACTAATTACTTTAGTTTCATTAAAAGATCCCTACTTTTGTCGTGATAAATGGTTAAATATGCAGAAATTT
Organism: Pistacia vera; assembly: GCF_008641045.1. Classification (NCBI taxonomy): domain Eukaryota; kingdom Viridiplantae; phylum Streptophyta; class Magnoliopsida; order Sapindales; family Anacardiaceae; genus Pistacia; species Pistacia vera. Next base: position 253,771 of record NW_022195823.1, on the reverse strand, counting down.
TCCCAATTTGTCTTCAATAGGGAAATAGGGCTCTCTTTTGCATAAAACAAGTCCTTTATTCTTTGGAATTCAAAACTAGTTGGGATTAGCTACTTTAAAACTTTGGACAAAAGAGATCTCTAAATTATGGCTTAATATTCTCATATATATTTAGACTTGTAAGTTCAATTAAGGGGATAAAAGGGAAATTATTTTGAGTTGGGCTAAATTTGTTTGCAATAATACTAAGTCATATAGTATATTTTTCTTAGTGAACCTTGACAGTTTGAAGAATTTTATTAACAAAGAAAGAAAGATGCACTTAACCGTTGGACATATGAGTCTTACCTCTCAAAATGGATATTCTATATTGAGAAACTAAAACTTATGATGATGAAGTATATAGAAACATGCAATGCAATTAAAGTAGAACACTATTGAAGTTTTGCTCCTCTATGCTTCAAAGGGTAGAAATCATCTGTTATTGATTCCAAATGATTATTTCGAACAATTTTCCTTAATCGACATTAGTACAGATATTGGATTGTCAATCATGAATCGTCCACACAAGAATTTAATATATGTGGTGTTTTCTTTTATTTCTTTTGAAGAATCATAGAATATGTCCAAACCCTGTATTAAGAGATTTTATGTAAACCAAATTCATGGAGGACAAAAATTATAAAAAATGAAAAAGAGAAAAAAATGAGGTGAAAATTTTCAACTTTTGTTCATCAGAGATTTCTAGCTTGACTATTTTGTTCACTCGTTTTTCATTGTTTCAGAGTGACAGTGAATATATGGCTGGTCAGCTTTCAGCATTTGGCTATGCATTAAGTGACAATCCTGAGGAGGCAGACCTTTGGCTGATAAATACGTGAGTATTACTGCTTGGGTTTCTTTCGTTTATTTATTTATTCTAAATGTATTTCCATGACCCAATTGTATGTGTTGTTAAGAAAGATGTAACTATTTTCAACTAGATCACCATGTCATATGGTTTTTGTGTGACATGCTTTACATGTGAGTGATGATCTTGATGCAGTAAGGGGTTGTGATTGGTAATTCAGTATGTAAAAACTCCACTGGGGCTTTCTCTATGTAGTTGTCTCTTTAGTAACAGTGATACAATATATTGCAAACTAGTTGTTTCCCTTTCCCATGGTATATATGTGTACTATTAGTGCACTTATAATTCGTAGTGCCTGACACAGATGCACGGTAAAGTCCCCCAGCCAGTCTGCCATGGACACTCTAATAACAAAGTGCAAAACTGCGAAAAAGCCCCTGGTGGTTGCTGGGTGTGTGCCACAAGGAAGCCGAGATTTGAAAGAGCTAGAAGGGGTTAGTATAGTTGGAGTCCAGCAAATTGACCGTGTTGTTGAAGTTGTTGAAGAGACTTTGAAAGGTCATGAGGTGCGGCTGTTACATCGCAAAACACTGCCAGCTCTTGACCTTCCGAAGGTGAGTTGTAATTTACATTGAAATTTTCCTTTCAATTCAGACTGGGAGGACCTTTTAGGAGTTATTTCCACTTATCATTAGTTATTTTTAATTATCGCTTGTAGCACTAATGCATTTTTAATTGCCTGAAATAATTTCCTTAACTAGTGATGGAGCTGTAGTTTTTCTCTCAAAATAAATATAGCNTAATTTTCAGCTAAAATAAAAACTATTCGTACTGATAATGGTGCTGAATTTGTAATGCCTCAAAAGGAGCCTATCATCAAACATCTTGTGTTGAGACACCTCAACAAAATGGTGTGGTGGAACGAAAACAGCAGCACATCATGAATGTTGCTAGATCCTTACTATTTTAGTCTAATTTGCCCAAAGTGTATTGGACCTATGCAGTACTTCATGCTATTCACCTCATCAATAGACTTCTTTCTCCTATCTTGCAAAACAGATCACCATTTGAACTTCTATATCATAAATCTCCTCACTATGATTCTTTAAAAATATTTGGTTGCTTGTGTTTTGCTTTAACTTTACAGGCTCACAGAACCAAATTTGATTTTAGAGCCAGGAACTGTCTTTTCTTAGGATTCCCATCTGGTACTAAAGGTTTTGTTCTATTAGACCTACATTCTAGAGACATTTTTCTCTCTCATAATGTTTTCTTTTACGAATATATTTTTCCTTTTTCCAAACCTTTAGATCTTTCCGTTCCTTTACCTTAAAATTCAACTTTTTTTGACTCTGATCTTTGTCCCGCTAATGACACTTCCTCATCTAAATCACCTTCATTACCACCTGATAACATTTCTTCTGCTAATTCCCTTGTCCCTTCTCCCGTTATACGACCTGACCGTACCTCTCGAAGATTGAGAAAGCCTCCTTCATACTTAAACAATTATCATTGCAATATGGTCACTGCACCTGAATCTTCTTTCCCTCAGTCAGGTACTATTTACCCCTTATCCTCTGTCCTCTCTTATTCTAAACTTTCACCAAATCAGTTTCACTTTACATTAGCTATCTCAACTACATTTGAACCTAAGACTTATGCACAAGCCATTAAACATGACTGTTGGAGACAAGCTATGCAAGCAGAAATTACTACTCTTGAGCATAATCACACTTGGACACTCACAAATCTCCCTCTTGGCAAGTCTCCAATTGGTTGCAAATGGGTGTTCCGTGTCAAGCATAAAGCAGATGGATCAGTAGAGTGTTACAAGGCTCGGTTAGTAGCAAAAGGCTATACCCAAACTGAGGGTATAGAGTATTTTGACACATTCTCACTGGTGGCCTAAATTACAACTGTCAGATTGCTTCTTGCTTTGGCTGCTGCGTCTCATTAGCATCTTAAGCAATTTGATGTCAACAACGCCTTTCTCCATGGTGATTTACTTGAAGAAGCATATATGGTATTACCTCCTGGTTTTAATTCTTCAAATCCTAGCAAAGTTTGCAAGCTCCAAAAGTCCCTTTATGGACTTAAACAGGCAAACAGACAATGGTTCTCCAAGCTTACTTTTGCCTTGATCTCTTTGGGTTACACACAATCTTCATTAGATTATTCTCTTTTTGTTAAATATTATGCTTCTTTTATAATAGTGTTGCTAGTATATATAGATGATGTTATATTAGCAGGCAACAATTTAGAAGAGATTGATGTTGTCAAAGCTTATTTAGATGATGGTTTTCGAATTAAGGATCTTGGTGATTTAAAATTTTTTCTTTGCTTAGAGGTGGCTCGTTCATAGTCTAGTACTGCATTATGCCAAAGAAAATATGCTCTTGACATTATTTCTGATGCTGGCTATTTGGCTTGTAAACCTGCCAAAACTCCAATGGACTACACTTGTAAACTCTCTCAAGCTACTGGTGACCTTTTATCTGATCCTTCTTCTTATAGAAAACTAGTTGGTCGTTTATTATATTTGACTTCTACACGGCCTGATTTGTCCTTTGCTGTTCAACAACTTAGTCAGTTCCTTGACAAGCCTACATCAGTTCACCAACAAGCTGCTAATCATGTTCTTTGATATATAAAGAGTTGTCCTGCTAATGGTTTTTTTTTTCCAGCTGACTCATCCCTTTCTCTCAAAGCTTTCAGTGATTCTGATTGGGCTGGATGTTCTGATACACGAAAATCTATCACAGGTTTTTGTGTTTTCCTTGGCTCTTCCTTGATCAATTAGCATGCCAAGAAGCAATCCACTATTTCTCGTTCTTCATCTGAAGCTGAATACCGTGCCCTTGCGTCCACAACATGTGAAATTCAATGGATTTATTACTTACTGAAAGATCTTCATGTAACTCACTCAGGTTCAGCTCTCCTTTTTTGTGACAACAAGTCAGCCCTTCAGATTGCTGCCAATCCCACTTTTCACGAATGTACCAAACACATTGAAATAAACTGTCACATTGTAAGACAAAAAGCTCAAGACGGTTTGATTCATCTCATGCCATGCTCTTCTTCAGATCAGTTAGCTGACTTATTCACGAAACTCTTCCACCTGCTTAATTTCATACCAATTTATCCAAGCTGGGAATGCTTAGCATTCATTCTCCAGCTTGCGGGGGGATGTTGAAGAATAAAGAAGAATGAGCTGCTTTCAAGTAGTCGTTAGTTTGTTATGCAATTAGTTTCAAGTAGTCGTTAGTTTGTTATGAAGTTAGTTAATCAGTTCTTTGAGTTAGTTAATGTTATTTGATCTAATCGAAGCTCCAATGCCTTGGTTAATCTCACCCAGAGCAATGAAGATGATTACTATGGAACATCTAAGTTATTCCAAACATTCAAATTATCTCCTCTCAAAAAGAAGAATGCACCAAGAACCACTTCCATCAAAGAATATCTGGCATAAAATGAAGAGTCAGAGATTCCCTACAAAAAGAGACATTTGATGCTCGAAAAAAAATTATTAAAAATTATTCCCTCATATATTCATGTCATACTATAGTAGATAAGATTTCAATAAATTGGAAGATTTGTTCATAGTAACCAAGCTTTTAGAAAGCAAATTCCCAACTCTCTCCTCCCTCACTCTCTTTCATGTAACCTCTCAAAGCTCTCAAAAAGAAAGCTTTTATTGTAAGTTCAAATTCCTTAAATCTTTCAATAATCTTTAATGTTTAATCTCTTATTATTTTGTAAATCATTTATCATTCATCATGTTTGATTTTAACATTTATTCAAGTTTTTGTTGTGTGTTCTTTGTTTCTTTATTTTTTTTTTATCACTTATCTGGTTCCAGTGTCGCATTGTCGCCGTTACCTGGTTAAGAATTAATCTCACTTTTAATATGATTTCAGTGCGCTTGCTGCTATATCTTATTAAGTTGTAAGATTATTTAAGTTTTATTTTATTAAATCTCTACATATCTCCTTTTGTGTGTAACGATCTGGTGGTCCTCTGGTATCAGAGCCAGAGGACTAATCCCTACAAGGGAGGTAACCATCATGCCACCCAAAAAGACCAATCCTCTGATCACTAAAAAACAATCAAAGGCTTTTTATGCCCAAACCCCACAAACACCAAATCATGGTACGAACTAGTATGTGAAGAAAAGCCCAAGAAAATGCCTACATCAAAAGGAAAATGCATAGCCTTACAAGCTCTTCTTAGAGCCCAACAAATATAGGGCAAATCCAGAATTGGATCAACTCTTTTCAGGAAAGTCCAGAAGCACCTTACCATGATTGGGCTGACACCAATTTACCAAAAATGAAATTCCTGGTTTAAGTGATAATTAAATGTTTTAATATTTAATGTTAAACATCTGGTATATTTTGGTCATCTAAATAGACTGCAATCAGATAATAATTGAAATAAATGGTCCATTGATGCTAGATTCTATTGTTCCAACAGAGAATCTCTAAATCTTAGCCATCTACAATCTCTTAAACTGGCAAAGATGGCAGTGTCCATGCCTTCAATGCTTAAAGTTTTGATTCCTATTTGGACTAATCCTATGTGAGATAATATAATATGTTTTCCTACAATGCCTTCAATTCTATTTATTTATTCGCCAATAGTATCAAGCATTGGTTTGCATAATTATTTTGTTGGTAATATTTTTTATATCATTTCTTGATTTTCACTGAATTGTCTTTGACTTTAAAAGGTGAAGCCTTAATTTCTACTCCTTTATAGGAATCGTTACTTCTGCTAAGGTGGATGAATTGACTCCATTTCTTCAATATCTTTTCCTCTTGTGATTTTCCCACTATTTGCTTGGTTTGGACATTGATTTTTTTTTCACTGTCAACCCTTGAAAGAAGGTATGAGAATTGGTGGTATTTTCATAAAGTTGTAATAATTTTGTTGAATTATATCTCTTTTTTTTTTAGTTTAAAAGGAACGCATTCAAGACAAAATTGATTTAATAACTATATTTGTTATCATCAAAATTCGAGACCTATGAGACCCCTTGGTCAACATTTTTATTATGTCTAAATACTTGCCAATCAAATTTTTTTTTTCTTAAAAAAAAAAAAAAAAAAGGGGTCTATGGACCCCATGACCATCTCTTCTTTGAGAGCCCGTTCACTAAAGCTATTTGGAGATCAGCTCAATGTAAAGGAAATTTCCAAGTCACAACAGTAGGTTGGGATAATATTGTTTCTTGGTGTGCTAAGAAATTCAAGGGTACAAGTATCCTTGCGTGTTGTTGGGAGACTTTTATTTGGTTGTTTATTTTGTTTGGCAAGAACGAAACTACCAATTGTTCAAGGTGTTAATAGAAGTCAGAGTGTATGAAGCTTACCATTTTTGAGAAGTGAAGATTGTCTCACTACTCTTAATTCAAAGATATCCTCGGGTTCATAGAGTGATGGAGAATTGGGGCTTCTCCACTATGTAGTGTTGATGGAAGCTGATTTTGTGTGCTTTATGAATGGGGGGCCGAGCGGTGTCTTTGTGGAATTCTGTTTGATTATAGTGAGCCTGTGGGATGAACAATGGTTGATAGTTGATATTGCTTGTTCTTCTTTTTGTTTGTACTTGGTTGACCCAAGCTTTTGCACTTGTGTTTTTTTTTTTTTTTCTGCCTTTACAACTAGCTTGTGTAGGTCTTTTTGTAAATTTCTCTTAATGTGGTTCATGACCTGTTGTTGGGTGCTTGCATGAGTTGGAATTTTGTTGTCCTCCTACTGTTGTTCAAGTCTGTGTTACGGGATATCTACAATGAGCAGTTTTGCTCTGTCTTTTGTGATGTTTGTTAGTGGTTTATGCCAGGCGATGTTGAGAATAAAGAAGAATGAGCTGCTTTCAAGTATGTTGTTTTTGTTATGCATTAGTTTCAAGTAGTTGTTAGTTTGTTATGCAATTAGTTTCAAGTATCGTTAGTTTGTTATGCAATTAGTTTCAGTGTCGTTGTTTGTTTAAAGTTAGTTAATCATTCTTTGAGTTAGTTAATGTTTTTTAAGTCTGTTATAAGACTACTTAAACATACCCTGCTATAACTCTGTTTTCAATTCAAATGAATTCAATACATTTTTTCATCTCTGATTAATTTCATCATGGTATCAGAGCATTTTTGCTTTCTCTAAACACAACTTGTTCTTCTCTTCTAAATTTTTTTTTTCATTGTTACTGCTTTCTGCACTACATCAATGGCAACCTTAACCTCCAATTCCACAAGATGTTTCTAATCCCTATTATCTTCATCCTAATGAAAATCCTACTGTTTTACTTGTTTTCTCCCGTCCTTGATGGCCCCATTATCATATCTGGGCACGAGCTATGAAGATGGCATTATTATCCAAAAACAAGTTGAAGTTCGTTGACGGCTCCATTAAAGCTCCTCCAACCACTGATCTTTGTTCTCTGTCTGGGAAAGATACAATACTATGGTACTTTCTTGGCTCACTCATTCTTTTTCATTATCCACTACTAGTAGCATTTTATGGATAGATAAAGCTTATGATGTATGGGATGATTTTCAAGAGCGTTTTTCATAAGGAGATGTTTTTAGGATCTCAGATTTGCAAGAAGAGATATTAGTTTTAAACAAGGGATCGAAGTGTTACTAATTACTTACCGAATTAAGATTCTTGGGATGAGTTGAAAAACTTAAGGCCACTTCCTACTAACTTGTGCAACACCTTGTTCTTGTGGGGTATTGACTACTTTCAAGAAGTATTAGAACAGTGATTATGTTATTCGATTTCTCAAAGGTCTTAGTGATCAATTTGCTATTGTCAGAACTCAAATCATGCTCATGGATCCACTTCCTCTAGTCAATAAAGTATTTTCTTTAGTTTTGCAACAAGAAAGACAGATGAGTTTTGGAGTTGCTAAAGTGTTTGTTAATAAAGCTGTAAAGAGATTCTCAAGCTAACAAATCACAGAACACTCGGAGTTTTAATTCATCAAGTTCATAGCACAATGGAGATAATCGATTTTGCACATTCTGTGGCAAACTGAGACATACTGTTGAAACTTGCTATAGAAAGCATGGTTTTCCACCTGTTATAATCCAAAATTCATAATCCCACTGCTCATAATGTAATTGTAGAGGAAAATGACATAGATCTTCCTATGCAATCCGATGCTTCTGTCATAAGAGTTTCTGGTGTTTCTTTGACCTAATCAATATCATCAATTGCTTGTTTTTGCTCTAATCATCCAATTCTGAGCAATCATCTCATGTGACCAACCAAGTTGTTGTTTCTCACCCTCAGTCAACCCTTACGTCTCATTTTTCTTCAGTTCCAGGTAACCATTTTGCTTTAACCTGTTCTAGATCTCCATTATGGATGTGAGATACAGGCAACAGATCACATTGCCCATTCTTTGTCTTCCTTTGTAGTTTATAACAAGTCAAACCAATCTTAGTCACATTACCTAATGGTTCCAAATCACTGCTCAATATTATAGGGTTGTAAGTCTCACTGCCAAATTGGTTCTTACAAATGTACTCTATATTCCTGAATTTTCTTTAATCTGATACTGTTACAAAATTGACCTCCTCACTAAATTGCTGCCTAATCTTCCAACGTTCTTATTGTTTAATCCAGGATCTGACTTTGTGGAAAAACGATTGGTTCAGCTAAGTGCATGATGGCCTATGCAATGACAAAATCTCCTGTTTCTGCAGCCAGTTTTTTAAATCTCCATTTGTTCTTTAGCTTCAAGTACTGCATTGTTTGATATTTGGCATTATAGACTTGGCCATATTCTGATTCTAGAATAAAATACTTAGCTTCTTGTATTCCTAGCCTAAATTTCATGACAATAAGCTTGTACCATTTGTCATTTGGCTAAACACCCAAGGTTACCCTTCTCCTGTGGTCATTCCAAAACTTCTAAATGCTTTGATATGATTCATGTTGATATTGGGGTCCCTATTCAATATGTTCTATTCATGGTCATCGATTTTTTTTAACTATTGTGGATGACTATTCTAGATTTACATGGATTTACTTGATCAACAAAAATTTTAAATTAGATAGTAGTTCAGTCTTTTTTTGCCCTCATAGAAACTTAATTTTCAGCTGGTGATTTTAAGTAATAACCCCCTACTAAAACAATTTTTTGGCCCGGATGCACGTAACTTGGTAATCAATATTGAAATATTTCCCTTACCCTTAAAAGATATCCTAAATATTTCTTTGATATCTTGATCCTCATTATTTTGAAAAAAAAAGAGATGTAAATCTAACTTTCTTACCTATAAAATATTGCAGAAAAAGTAATACAATTATATATATTGTGTTATGCCTAAAAAATCACATTTATGTCAGCTCAATAAATGTTTTTTTGTACTAGTTGTGAAGCTCATATCTGCTCAAAGATATTCATACCAACCCTATCTCATTTCAAGAGATGAATGGACAAGAGCTTTCCATGTGTCAAGATAACTTGTAAAACACTTATTACATTGAGTTTCAAAGGTGTATAAATTGACACTTCTCTTCCTGAAAAGGGAAGCGTGGTATATGAGAGCTAGACATAGATTTGAGCTTAATTCTTTCTCTCTGTAAATACTGTATTTCTTCATCTTTGTATGCCTTACAGGCAATATCATAGAAATAGTCAGAGATCAATAAAATAACAGTGGATGTAGGAGTTGCTTGTTTAAGCATCCGAACCACTATAAAAACCTCTATTGTTAGCCTATTATTTATGTTTTCTGCAACATATATAATCTCAGCTCTATATTCAAATCTCATAAATCCATCACGTGTAATTTCTAAGACCCTCTTAGCACTTTGCACGTGCAATTCGTTGGCGTCCAAAATCAAGTGTCAACAGTTTGGTGGCCTATGTAAGAATTCTCCAATCGCGTGGCTAGATTGTAGATCGCACGGGTTAGAGTTCTCCAATCGCGTGGCCAGATCGTACATCGCACGCGTCAGAGTTCTCCAATCGCCTGGCCAGATTGCAGATTGAACGCGTTAGAATTCTCCAATCGCGTGGCCAGATCGCACGCGTCAGAGTTTTTCAACCGCGTGGCCAGATCGCAGATCGCATGCGTCAAAGTTCTCCGATCGCGTGGCTAGATCGTAGATCGCACGAGTTAGAATTCTCCAATCCCTTGGCCAGATCGCAGATCGCATGCGTCAGAGTTCTCCAATCGCGTGGCCAAATCGCAAGCGTCAGTTCTCAAATCGCATGGCCAGATCGCACACTCAGGTCGTCCTGATCTTTAGCTTCAAATCGCATGTTCAGATCGCTGATCTCTTGTTCTCAAGTCGAGCTCATTATGCTCTCAGGTAGAGCTCGTTATGCTCTCAGGTCAATCTCTCAAGTTGAGTTTGTTAAGCTTTCAGGTCGAGCTCGTTATGCTTTCAAGTAGAGCTTGTTATGCTTCCAGGTCGAGCTCGTTATGCTCTCAGGTAGAGCTTATTATACTCTCAGGTCGAGATCGTTATGCTCTCAGGTCGAGATCGTTATGCTCTCAGGTCGAGCTCGTTATGCTCTTAGATCGCAATCCTAGCTCTTAGCACTCGATCACGCCAGGAATAGTTCGAGCTCTTCAGTTCGAGACTGCAGCCTATAGTGCAACAGCCATTCAGATCAAAGACCTTAGTTTCTGAAACGTGATTACGCACTGCAAAAACTGGAGGGCTTCTGTTATGCCTAAAAAGTCACGCTTATGTCAGCTCAATAAATGTCTTTCTGTACTAGTTGNTATATATTTGTGTTATGCCTAAAAAGTCATATTTATGTCAGCTCAATAAATGTTTTTTGTACTAGTTGTGAAGCCCATATCTGCTCAAAGATATTCATACCAACCCTATCTCATTTCAAGAGATGAATGGACAAGAACCTTCCATGTGTCAAGATAACTTGCAAAACATTTATTACATTGAGTTCAAAGGTGTATAAATTAACACTTCTCTTCTTGAAAAGGGAAGCGCGGTATATGAGAGCTAAACATAGATTTGAACTCAATTCTTTCTCTCTGTAAATACTGTATTTCTTCATCTTTGTATGCCTTATAGGCAATATTATAGAAATAGTCAGAGATCAATAAAATAACAGTGGATGTAGGAGTCGCTTGTTTAAGCATCCGAACTACTATAAAAACCTCTATTGTTAGCCTATTATTTATGTTTTTTGCAACATATATAATCTCAGCTCTATATTCAAATCTCATGAATCCATCACGTGTAATTTCTAAGACTCTCTTAGCACTTTGCACGTGCAATTCGTTGGCATCCAAAATCAAGCGTCAACAGTTTGGTGGCCTATGTAGGTCTCAAACCTGCGCCAGAATTCTCCAATCGCATGGCCAGATCGTAGATCGCACGCGTCAGAGTTCTCCAATCGCGTGGCCAGATCGTAGATATCACGCGTCAGAGTTCTCCAATCGCGTGGCCAGATTGCAGATCGCACGCGTTAGAATTCTCCAATCGCGTGGCCAGATCGCACGCGTTAGAGTTCTTCAACCGCGTGGCCAGATCGCAGATCGCACGCGTCAAAGTTCTCCGATCGCGTGGCCAGATCGTAGATCACACGAGTTAGAATTCTCCAATCCCTTGGCCAGATCGCAGATCGCACGCGTCAGAGTTCTCCAATCGCGTGGCCAAATCGCAAGCGTCAGTTCTCGAATCGCGTGGCCAGATCGCACGCTCAGGTCGTCCTGATCTTTAGCTTCAAATCGTATGTTCAGATCTCTGATCTCTTGTTCTCAAGTCGAGCTCGTTATGCTTTCAGGTAGAGCTCGTTATGCTCTCAGGTCAATCTCTCAAGTTGAGCTTGTTAAGCTTTCAGGTCGAGCTTGTTATGCTCTCAAGTAGAGCTCGTTATGCTTTCAGGTCGAGCTCGTTATGCTCTCAGGTCGATCTCGTCGAGCTCGTTATGCTCTCAGGTCGATCTCGTCGAGCTCGTTATACTCTCAGGTCGAGCTCGTTATGCTCTCAGGTCGAGCTCGTTATGCTCTCAGGTCGAGCTCGTTATGCTCTCAGGTCGAGCTCGTTAAGCACTCAGATCGCAGTCCTAGCTCTCAGCACTCGATCACGCTAGGAATAGTTCGAGCTCTTCAGTTCGAGACTGCAGCCTATAGTGCAACAGCCATTCAGATCAAAGACCTTAGTTTCTGAAACGTGATTACGCACTGCAAAAACTGGAGGGCTTCTGTTATGCCTAAAAAGTCACGCTTATGTCAGCTCAATAAATGTCTTTCTGTACTAGTTGTCAAGCCCATATCTGCTCAAAGATATTCATACCAACCCTATCTCATTTCAAGAGATGAATGGACGAGAGCCTTCCATGTGTCAAGGCAACTTGCAAAACACTCATTACATTGAGTTCAGAGGTGTATAAATTGGCACTTCTCTTCCTGAAAAGGGAGGTGGGGCATATGAGAGCTAGGCATAGGTTTGAGTTCAATTCTTTCTCTCTGTAAACACTGTATTTCTTCATCTTTGTATACCTTACAGGCAATATCATAGAAATAGTCAAAGATCAATAAAATAACAGTGAATGTAGGAGTCGTTTGTTTAAGCATCCGAACCACTATAAAAACCTCTATTGTTTAGCCTATTATTTATGTTTTCTGCAACATATGTAATCTCAGCTCCGTATTCAAATCTCATGAATTCATCACGTGTAATTTTTAAGACCCTCTTAGCACTTTGCATGTGCAATTCGTTGGCGTCCAAAATCAAGCGTCAACAATTTGAATCTAATCGAAGCTCCAATGCCTTGGTTAATCTCACCCAGAGCAATGAAGATGATTACTATGGAATCATCTAAGTTATTCCAAACAGTTCAAAATTATCTCCTCTCAAAAAGAAGAATGGCCAAAGAACCGACATTCCAATCAAAGAATATCTGGCATAAAAATGAAGAGTCAGAGATTCCCTACAAAAAGAGACATTTGATGCTCGAAAAAAAAATTATTAAAAAATATTCCCTCAATAGTATTCATGTCATACTATAGTAAGATAAGATTTCAATAAATTGGAAGATTTGTTCATAGTAAACCAAGCTTTTAGAAAGCAAATTCTCCAACTCTCTCCTTCCTCACTCTCTTTTCATGTAACCTCTCAAAGCTCTCCAAAAAGAAAGCTTTTATTGTAAGTTCAAATTCCTTAATTCTTTCAATAATCTTTTAATGTTTAATCTCTTTAATTATTTTGTATAATGATTTATCATTCATCATGTTTGATTTTAACATTTATTCAAGTTTTTGTTTGTGTTCTTTGTTTCTTTAATTTTTTTTTATCACTTAATCTGGTTCCTGTGTGGCATTGTCGCCGTTACCTGGTTAAGAATTAATCTCACTTCTTAATATGATTTCAGTGCGGCTTTGCTGCTATTATCTTATTAAGTTGTAAGATTATTTTAAGTTTTATTTTATTTAATCTCTACATATCTCCTCTTTGTGTGTAACGATCTGGTGGTCCTCTAGTATCAGAGCCAGAGGACTAATCCCTACAAGGGAGGTAACCATCATGCCACCCAAAAAGACCAATCCTCTGATCACTAAAAAGCAATCAAAGGTTTTTTATGCCCAAAAGCCCACAAACACCAAATCATGGTACGAACTAGTATGTGAAGAAGAAGCCTAAGAAAATGCCTAATAATCAAAAGGAAAATGCATAGCCTCAACAAGCTCTTCTTAGAGCCCAACAAATATAGGGCAAATCCAGAATTGGATCAACTCTTTTCAGGAAAGTCCAGAAGCAGCCTTAGCCATGATTGGGCTGACACCAAATTTACCAAAAATGAAATTCCTGGTTTAAGTCATAATTAAATGTTTTAATATTTAATGTTAAAACATCTGGTATATTTTGGTCATCTAAACAGACTGTACAATCAGGATAATAATTGAAATAAATTGGTCCATTGAACATACTAGATTCTATTATTCATAACAGAGAATCTCTAAATCTTAGCCATCTACAATCTCTTAAACTGGCAAAGATGGCAGTGTCCATGCCTTCAATGCTTAAAGTTTTGATTCCTATTTGGACTAATCCTATGTGAAGATAAATATAATAGGTTTTCCTACAATGCCTTCAATTCTATTTAGTTATTCGCCAATAGTATTCAAGCATTGGTTTGCATAATTATTTTGTTGGTAAATATTTTTTATATCATTTCTTGATATTTCACTGAAATTGTCTTTGACTTTAAAAGGTGAAGCCTTAATTTCTACTCCTTTATAGGAATCGTTACTTCTGCTAAAGGTGGATGAATTGACTTCATTTCTTCAATATCTTTTCCTCTTGTGATTTTCCACTATTTTGCTTTGGTTTGGACATTGATTTTTTTTTCACTGTCAAACCATTGAAAGAAAGGTATGAGAATTTGGTGTTTTTTCATAAAGTTGTAATAATTTTGTTGAATTATATCTCTTTCTTTTTTATTAAAGTTTTAAAAGGAAGACCATTCAAGAGACAAAATTGATTTAAATAACTATATTTGTTATCATCAAAATTCGAGACCTATGAGACCCCTTGGTCAACATTATGTTATTATGTCTAAATACTTGCCAATCAAATTTTTTTTTTTCTTAAAAAAAAAAAAAAAAAAAGGGGTCTCATGGACTCCCATGACCATCTCTTCTTTGAGAGCCCGTTCACTAAAGCTATTTGGAGATCAGCTCAATGTAAAGGAAATTTCCAAGTCACAACAGTAGGTTGGGATAATATTGTTTCTTGGTGTGCTAAGAAATTCAAGGGTACAAGTATCCTTGCGGTTGTTGGGAGACTTTTATTTGGTTGTTTATTTTGTTTGGCAAGAACGAAACTACCGATTGTTCAAGGGTGTTAATAGAAGTCAGGAGTGTATGAAGCTTACCATTTTTGGAGAAGTGAAGATGTGTCTCACTACTCTTAAATTCAAAGATAATCCTCGGGTTCATAGAGTGATGGAGAATTGGGGCATCTCCACTAATGGTAGTGTTGATGGAAGCTGATTTTGTTTGCTTTATGAATGGGGGGCCGAGCAGGTGTCTTTGTGGAATTCTGTTTGATTATAGTGAGCCTTGTGGGATGAACATATGGTTGATAGTTGATATTACTTGTTTTTCTTTTTGTTTGTACTTGGTTGACCCAAGCTTTAGCACTTTGTTTTTTTTTTTTCTTTTTTTTTTTTTTTTTCTGCCTTTACAACTAGCTTGTGTATGTCTTTTTGTAAATTTCTCTTAATGTGGTTCATGACCTTGTTGTTGGGTGCTTGCATGAGTTGGAATTTTGTTGTCCTCCTGCTGTTGTTCAAGTCTGTATTACGGGATATCTACAATGAGCAGTTTTGCTCTGTCTTTTGGTGGATGTTTGTTAGTGGTTTATGCCAGGCGATGTGTTGAAGAATAAAGAAGAATGAGCTGCTTTCAAGTAGTTGTTAGTTTGTTATGCAGTTAGTTTCAAGTAGTTGTTAGTTTGTTATGCAATTAGTTTCAAGTAGTCGTTAGTTTGTTATGCAATTAGTTTCAAGTAGTCGTTAGTTTGTTATGAAGTTAGTTAATCAGTTCTTTGAGTTAGTTAATGTTTTTTAAGTCTGTTATAAGACTACTTAAACATACCCTGCTATAACTCTGTTTTCAATTCAAATGAATTCAATATCATTTTTTCATCTCTGAATTAATTTCATCATGGTATCAGAGCATTTTTGCTTTCTCTAAACACAAACTTGTTCTTCTCTTCTAAATTTTTTTTTCATTGTTACTGCTTTCTGCACTACATCAATGGCAACCTTAACCTCCAATTCAACACAAGATGTTTCTAATCCCTATTATCTTCATCCTAATGAAAATCCTACTGTTGTACTTGTTTCTCCCGTCCTTGATGGCCCCAATTATCATATCTGGGCACGAGCTATGAAGATGGCATTATTATCCAAAAACAAGTTGAAGTTCGTTGACAGCTCCATTAAAGCTCCTCCAACCACTGATACTTTGTTCTCTGTCTGGGAAAGATACAATACTATGGTACTTTCTTGGCTCACTCATTCTTTTTCATTATCCACTACTAGTAGCATTTTATGGATAGATAAAGCTTATGATGTATGGGATGATTTTCAAGAGCGTTTTTCATAAGGGGATATTTTTAGGATCTCAGATTTGAAGAAGAGATATATAGTTTTAAACAAGGGGATCGAAGTGTTACTAATTACTTTACCGAATTAAAGATTCTTTGGGATGAGTTGAAAAACTTAAGGCCACTTCCTACATGTACTTGTGCAACACCTTGTTCTTGTGGGGTATTGACTACTTTCAAGAAGTATTAGAACAGTGATTATGTTATTCGATTTCTCAAAGGTCTTAGTGATCAATTTGCTATTGTCAGAACTCAAATCATGCTCATGGATCCACTTCCTCCAGTCAATAAAGTATTTTCTTTAGTTTTGCAACAAGAAAGACAGATGAGTTTTGGAGTTGCTAAAGTGTTTGTTAATAAAGCTGTTAAAGAGAATTCTCAAGCTAACAAATCACAGAACACTCGGAGGTTTAATTCATCAAGTTCATAGCACAATGGAGATAATCGATTTTGCACATTCTGTGGCAAACTGAGACATACTGTTGAAACTTGCTATAGAAAGCATGGTTTTCCACCTGTTATAAGTCCAAAATTCATAATCCCACTGCTCATAATGTAATTGTAGAGGAAAATGACATAGATCTTCCTATGCAATCCGATGCTTCTGTCAATAAGAGGGTTCTGGTGTTTCTTTGACCTAAGATCAATATCATCAATTGCTTGTTTTGCTCTAATCATCCAATTCTGAGCAATCATCTCATGTGACCAACCAAGTTGTTGTTTCTCAACCTCAGTCAACCCTTACGTCTCATTTATCTTCAGTTCTAGGTAACCATTTTGCTTTAACCTGTTCTAGATCTCCATTATGGATTGTTGATACAGGTGCAACAGATCACATTGCCCATTCTTTGTCTTCCTTTGATAGTTATAAACAAGTCAAACCAATCTTAGTCACATTACCTAATGGTTCCAAAATCACTGCTCAATATTCTGGGGTTTTAAGTCTCACTGACAAATTGGTTCTTAAAAATGTACTCTATATTCCTGAATTTTCTTTTAATCTGATATCTGTTACAAAATTGACCTCCTCACTAAATTGCTGCCTAATCTTCCAACGTTCTTATTGTTTAATCCAGGATCTGACTTTGTGGAAAACGATTGGTTCAGCTAAAGTGCATGATGGCCTATATGCAATGACAAAATCTCCTGTTTCTGCAGCCAGTTTTTTACAATCTCCCTTTGTTTCTTTAGCTTCAAGTACTGCATTATTTGATATTTGGCATTATAGACTTGGCCATATATCTGATTCTAGAATAAAATACTTAGCTTCTTGTATTCCTAGCCTTAAATTTCATGACAATAAAGCTTGTACCATTTGTCATTTGGCTAAACAACCAAGGTTACCCTTTCCTGTGAGTCATTCCAAAACTTCTAAATGCTTTGATATGATTCATGTTGATATTTGGGGTCCCTATTCAATATGTTCTATTCATGGTCATCGATTTTTTTTTAACTATTGTGGATGACTATTCTAGATTTACATGGATTTACTTGATCAAACAAAAATCTGAAATTAGGTAGCTAGTTCAGTCTTTTTTTGCCCTCATGGAAACTCAATTTTCAGCTAAAATAAAAACTATTCGTACTGATAATGGTGCTGAATTTGTAATGCCTCAAAAGGAATCTATCATCAAACATCTTGTGTTGAGACACCTCAACAAAATGGTGTGGTGGAACGAAAACAGCAGCACATCATGAATGTTGCTAGATCCTTACTATTTCAGTCTAATTTGCCCAAAGTGTATTGGACCTATGCAGTACTTCATGCTATTCACCTCATCAATAGACTTCCTTCTCCTATCTTGCAAAACAGATCACAATTTGAACTTCTATATCATAAATCTCCTCATTATGATTCTTTAAAAATATTTGGCTGCTTGTGTTTTGCTTCAACTTTACAGGCTCACAGAACCAAATTTGAGTTTAGAGCCAGGAACTGTCTTTTCTTAGGATTCCCATTTGGTACCAAAGGTTTTGTTCTATTAGACCTACATTCTAAAGACATTTTTCTCTCTCATAATGTTTTCTTTTACGAATATATTTTTCCTTTTTCCAAACCTTTAGATCTTTCCGTTCCTTTACCTCGAAATTCAACTTTTTTTGACTCTGATCCTTGTCCCGCTAATGACATTTCCTTATCTAAATCACCTTCATTACCACCTGATAACATTTCTTCTGCTAATTCCCTTGTCCCTTCTCCCGTTATACCACCTGACCGTACCTCTCGAAGATTGAGAAAGCCTCCTTCATACTTAAATAATTATCATTGAAATATGGTCACTGCACCTGAATCTTCTTTCCCTCAGTCAGGTACTATTTACCCCTTATCCTCTGTCCTTTCTTATTCTAAACTTTCACCAAATCAGTTTCACTTTACATTAGCTGTCTCAACTACATTTGAACCTAAGACTTATGCACAAGCCATTAAACATGATTGTTGGAGATAAGCTATGCAAGCAGAAATTGCTACTCTTGAGCAGAATCACACTTGGACACTCACAAATCTCCCTCCTGGCAAGTCTCCAATTGGTTGCAAATGGGTGTTTCGTGTCAAGCATAAAGCAGATGGATCAGTAGAGTGTTACAAGGCTCGGTTAGTAGCCAAAGGCTATACCCAAACTGAGGGTATAGACTATTTTGACACATTCTCACTGGTGGCCTAAATTACAACTGTCAGATTGCTTCTTGCTTTGGCTGCTGCTTCTCATTAGCATCTTAAGCAATTTGATATCAACAACGCCTTTCTCCATGGTGATTTACTTGAAGAAGCATAAATGGTATTACCTCCTGGTTTTAATTCTTCAAATCCTAGCAAAGTTTGCAAGCTCCAAAAGTCCTTTTATGGACTTAAACAGGCAAGCAGACAATGGTTCTCCAAGCTTACTTTTGCCTTGATCTCTTTGGGTTACACACAATCTTCATTAGATTATTCTCTTTTTGTTAAATATTATGCTTCTTTTATAACAGTGTTGCTAGTATATGTAGATGATGTTATATTAACATGCAACAATTTAGAAGAGATGATGTTGTCAAAGCTTATTTAGATGATGCTTTTCGGATTAAGGATCTTGGTGATTTAAAATTTTTTCTTCGCTTAGAGGTGGCTCGTTCATAGTCTGGTATTGCATTATGCCAAAGAAAATATGCTTTTGACATTATTTCTGATGCTGGCTATTTGGCTTGTAAACCTGCCAAAACTCCAATGGACTACACTTGTAAACTCTATCAAGCTACTGGTGACCCTTTATCTGATCCTTCTTCTTATAGAAAACTAGTTGGTCGTTTATTATATTTGACTTCTACACGGCCTGATTTGTCCTTTGCTGTTCAACAACTTAGTCAGTTCCTTGACAAGCCTACATCAGTTCACCAACAAGCTGCTAATCATGTTCTTTGATATATAAAGAGTTGTCCTGCTAATGGTTTTTTTTTTTTCCAGCTGACTCATCCCTTTCTCTCAAAGCTTTCAGTGATTCTGATTGGGCTGGATGTTCTGATACACGAAAATCTATCACAGGTTTTTGTGTTTTCCTTGGCTCTTCCTTGATCAATTGGCATGCCAAGAAGCAATCCACTATTTCTCGTTCTTCATCTGAAGCTGAATACCGTGCCCTTGCGTCCATAACATGTGAAATTCAATGGATTTATTACTTACTGAAAGATCTTCATGTAACTCACTCAGGTTCAGCTCTCCTTTTTTGTGACAACAAGTCAGCCCTTCAGATTGCTGCCAATCCCACTTTTCACGAACGTACCAAACACATTGAAATAGACTGTCACATTGTAAGACAAAAAGCTCAAGACGGTTTGATTCATCTCATGCCATGCTCTTCGTCAGATTAGTTAGCTGACTTATTCACGAAAGCTCTTCCACCTGCTCAATTTCATACCAATTCATCCAAGCTGGGAATGCTTAGCATTCATTCTCCAGCTTGCGGGGGGATGTTGAAGAATAAAGAAGAATGAGTTGCTTTCAAGTAGTCGTTAGTTTGTTATGCAATTAGTTTCAAGTAGTCGTTAGTTTGTTATGAAATTAGTTAATCAGTTCTTTGAGTTAGTTAATGTTTGTTAAGTCTGTTATAAGACTGCTCTATATAAACATACCCTGCTGTAACTCTGTTTTCAATTCAAATGAATTCAATATCATTTTTTCATCTCTGAATTAATTCATCACGATGCATTGGCTGGAGTTTAATTATTGTTGTTTGATTGAGCAGCAAGATGATTCTGGTTTGTTTTTCTTATGTAAAAAGGTTTTTGGTGGTAGCTGTTATAGTTTGTGGCTGTTGGAGGTGGGTTTCTGTGCTGTTGTTTACGCTGCAGGAGGGTGTTTTTGTGAGCAGACCTTTTGGGTGTGTTTTGGCACTGTTGGGACTCTTTTTTGAGGGGAAAGATCTACTGGGAACTTTTGTTTCAGCTTGGGTTTAGTTTTGGCTTTAGTTTCTTCTGGTTGTGTAGTTTTTTCTCTCTCTCAAGTAGCTTTGTTATGTTGTTGCTAGGTTGTTGAACTTTGCCTTTTTTTTTTTTGGTTTGTTTGTTTGTTTGTTTGTTTCTAGGGTCTGCTCTGCTGTTTTTTTAAAGCTCCCTAGGGCTCCTTTGCCATGGGTCTGTTGGGCTTTGTGCCCAAAGGTTACTTTTCATTTTGTCCTTGTGTTATTCCTCGGGTCTTAAAGTGGCGTTCTTGGTGAGAGTTTTCCCTCTTTTTCTTTGTAATTCTTTATTCTTTTATATTTATCGGTTTTTATCTAAAAAAATGTTGAAATGAAAATGTTTAAATAAATCATAAATTTAAATTAAAAATAAGATCAAAAAAGTAATTTCATTGGATTCAATCCCTATCCTAGGAATTAGGATTCCAAAAAAAAAAATTTGAGAATTTCCAGATAAGTAAGCAAGGAATTGAGAATCTAATGTCATTTCTTTGTCAATTCCAACAAGTAAACATGACCTAAAAATAACCATCTTCACGTAATTATTTAAGAAATAAATTAACGAATATAGGAACACAGTACAAAGAAAAATGTTCCTTGACAATCAAAACCTGTCATAGAAAGGGTTTGACAGTAAAAATTTCTATAAATTCAAGTCATTTAGATATTGAGTAAAATAAAAAAACTGGCATGGTGTTTGGAATTATTTAATGTAAATTAGTATTTTATATTTATTCCGAAACCAATATTCATATCAATCATCTATAAGGAGGGACTTAAACTAACTTCATAATAAATACATTCCATGAATCTAACAAAAAAGAAAGAAAATTATTTAACTTAATTTCTGTTAAAAGGTGTTATGCCCAAAATTTACCAGGGCTAGCGTCAGGTCCACTCAGCCCACAAAGGTCAGACCATTGGGACAACCACCATCTGTTCCCGTCAGGATAGTGGGTGCACGTCAGGCTAACTAGGAGCTGTGGTGCCCCCACGTGTCCAAGGCCTGCTCTAAATCTGGCAAATCACTCTGGAAGGTGGGCAATGTGACATAAAGAAAGATTGCACATATAATCTCACCAACTTAAAGATTTAGTGATCATTGCCTTACCATATCTCACTATAAATTGGAAGCTCATCTCTCATTAAAGGGGGATTTGGCACATTTTACGCTTAATGAACTATCCTCTCTTCCTTAGAATTCTTAGTATTGATTATCTTGTAATATTATTGTAAAGTCAGTCTGCTAAACGCGACCTGACCCTTATCATCAATATAAGTATCAGTGGACATAGGATTTGCTACCTTAGCATCCGAACCACTTTAAAAACTGTCCTCATTGCATTTACTATCCCTTGATCCATTACATTCACGTGTGTCTTCTAGGCCACCACAGCATTTCACACGTGCGTTTCGTTGTGTTCATCCTTCATCAGGAAAATCTCCAACTTACCAGTCCTACAGCAACAATGGCCCGCCAACCAGAACATGACCAAACCAGCCAGGGCGCTGAGGGGCTCTCCCAATTTCAGGGAGATACTTCTTCCAAAAAACCTTCAGCCCCACAAAATACTGTGGGAGATATCCCATCAAGCTTACAGCTTGACCCCGTTATAAGAAGCTACCTGGAGAGGTTTGACAATACTCTCCAGACGGTCAATCAAAGGTTGGACCGTTTGGACGAAGACGCGCCATCTAGGTTAGCTGTGGTAGTACAACTGCCAAAAACGCCTGCAGGTCGCGCGAAAACGCGGTAAAGGGAGATAGCCCGTGCCGCGAGCACTGCAGCGCGTAGACGCAAGGGTAAACAAGTGGCAAAAAACAAGCACACGGGCTCTAAAGGGCCAGCAAACACCGACCATGTCCCAAACAGAATACCAGTCTCGTTGAGACTCGGTGAAAAGACGTCGCCCGAGCTGTCCCATGCCACGTCATAGGCGCACACCCATAAAAGTGCTAGACGAGGCGATTCTTATCACCATCAGCAAAGCAATCCTGGTCATCACCATGTGAGAGGGTCCCACACTTCGCGGGGTGGTTCTTACCATCGCGAAGGTCGTGAGAATACCCAACACATTTCATTGCCATCACACGCCTCTAGTCAATGTGTATCGAGAGTGGTTGGAACCGTCGGCCGAGGCGAAGAGGAACCTGACCTCCGAATATTCCTCAATCATAACCGAGAGAATCAAACCCGCATGGCTGAAAACAACCCCCAAGCGGCTCCATTGCCTCAAATTGAGGAGCTGCAGCGAGCTCTAGACAGGCTCAGGGCTCAGCAAAATGAGCAGGGACAGGTCGCATCCGCGTCCCCCTTCTCTCCCAAAGTGTTAGCCGCACCACTCCCGCCAGGATTCAGGATGCCCGACATACAGGTGTTTGATGGAAACTCTGATCCGCAAGATCATCTATACGAGTTCAATGACCTGATGGAGCTTCACCAGGTCTCAGACTTGGCAAAATGCCGCTGTCTAGCAGTGACATTAACCTCCCACGCCAAACGATGGTTCAGGTCTCTCCCAGTAGGATCGATCAGTTCGTGGCCTCAGATGAGCGCGACGTTCCTAAGGTATTTTCAAGCGAATTGAAAATTTTCGATGCCTGTGAGCTACCTTAGCAACATAAGGTAAGAAATGGATGAATCCCTGTAGTCTTACATTAACCGTTTCCACAGAGAACTCAATAAGGTGGCTTATACTCCCGAGGAGTCTGTTCGAATCCTCATCATAGCCAGGGTTCACCCACAAACCGACCTGTGGAAAGAGTTACAAGCTGAGGATGATGTTTCCTCACAGGGTTTTACAACCTTACAGAAAAGTATCTCCGAATAGAGAATTCATTGGCAGCACTCTGCCGTCGCGATCCCGACGCTTCAAACAGTATGTCTGGTCGGGGAGAAAGTAGGAGAGCTGATCACAGAGGAGACGTTGACGATCAGCGAAAAGGGAAGAAACCCTGCTACGAGCACAAAAAGTCTTATGCACCCGTTCCTCGTCGCGGTCGCGACAGAATCCAATACACTCCGCTGAATGTGTCCATATCTGCCATTCTTGATAAATCTGAGGAGGCCAGCCTGCTCGGTAAGCCGGAACCCATGAAAACCCTTGCTACGGCTAGAAACAGCAAAAAATACTGTCGCTTCCATTGGGATAATGGGCATCACACCGATGAATGCCGAGCTCTAAAACAAGCACTCGAAGAGCTCATCAAGAAAGGGCACTTCAAAGAATATATTGATGACTCCGCTCCCGCAAAAGAAAAGAACCAAGACGAACAAGGGAAAAGGCGTCGTGATCGCAGAGGGTATAGTAGCGTCAACATTATCTTCGGAGAACCGCACCTCGCGGGAAACATGCGAGGTGAGTAGGAAAGGTACGCTCGCAAAGCTCATCACGACCCGATCAGGGTGATGAACACCTCGCAGCGACCACAAAAGGCTCGAAAGGAGGAGCCTATCACCTTCTGCGAAAAGGAAGCAGCTCGCCTGCACCATCCCCACGACGACGCCCTTGTGATCACACCTCTCATAGGGTACCATAACGTCCGCAGAATGCTCGTGGACAACAGAAGCGCTGTGAACATTCTGTTCCAGACCACTTTCAAAAGAATGAACCTGGACGAGGCCGACCTGAAGCCTGCCTCGATCCCTCTGTATGGCTTTACAGGGGACCACCTGATCCCCAAAGGAACGATCCAACTCCCGGTAACACTGGGCGACTATGACGAGGTGACTAAGGTAACTGAATTCTTGGTCGTGGATTACTCCTCTGCCTTCAATGGAATCCTGGGGCGACCTCTACTAAGAAACTTCAAGGCAATCACTTTTATATACCATCTCAAGATGAAGTTCCCCACCCCAAAGGGAATAGGGCAAGTGAGCGGATCGCAAAGCGCGTCTCGCGACTGCTTCATAAAAGTGGTGCAGATAGCATGCAAAGGAAAGGGCGTTTCGCGAAGTACACCCCGACAAGCTATGGCGATCAACAAGATCGAATCGTAGCCTGGCCCAGCAGAGGATAATATGGATCCTCGAATACAGGAAATCCCTTTTAGCGGCCCAGTTGGGGATTT
The DNA here is from genome assembly GCF_008641045.1 of Pistacia vera. Classification (NCBI taxonomy): domain Eukaryota; kingdom Viridiplantae; phylum Streptophyta; class Magnoliopsida; order Sapindales; family Anacardiaceae; genus Pistacia; species Pistacia vera. The sequence continues at coordinate 229,340 of NW_022195823.1, read as the reverse complement.
GTCCAAAGTATCAATCGACTCGAAAGAGCCAAGCTGAATGTTAAGAATTGGGGGCGGTCTCAACCCTCAGCTCGCATCTGAACTGATAAGATTCTTAAGAGAAAACATCAATGTGTTTGCCTGGTCGCATGCAGATATGATCGGGATCAGCTCGGACATCATTTGTCATGCATTAAACATCGACAGCGAAGCCAAGCCAGAAAAGAAGAGCAATGGACCCGGAGCGGTATGCCGCATTAAAATTGGAAGTGGAAAACCTCCTCCGAAATGGGTCCATCCGAGAGGCACTCTACCCGACTTGGGTTGCCAATCCGGGCCTGGTAAAGAAGCCAAATGGCAAGTGGCGAACCTGCGTCGATTTCAGCGACCTCAACAAGGCTTGCCCAAAAGACAGCTTCCCTCTGCCAAGAATCGACCAGCTCTGGGGTATCTAATCCCATTCGCTCCCCTAGCTTTCGTCTCTCAGTGTCAGTGTCGGCCCAGCAGAGTGCTTTCGCCGTTGGTGTTCTTTCCGATCTCTACTCATTTCACTGCTCCACCGGAAATTCCCTCTGCCCCTACCGTACTCCAGCTTGGTAGTTTCCACCGCCTGTCCAGGGTTGAGCCCTGGGATTTGACTGCGGACTTAAAAAGCCACCTACAGACGCTTTACGCCCAATCATTCCGGATAACGCTTGCATCCTCTGTATTACCGCGGCTGCTGGCACAGAGTTAGCCGATGCTTATTCCCCAGATACCGTCATTGCTTCTTCTCCGGGAAAAGAAGTTCACGACCCGTGGGCCTTCTACCTCCACACGGCATTGTTCCGTCAGGCTTTCGCCCATTGCGAAAAATTCCCCACTGCTGCCTCCCGTAGGAGTCTAGGCCGTGTCTCAGTCCCAGTGTGGCTGATCATCCTCTCGGACCAGCTACTGATCATCGCCTTGGTAAGCTATTGCCTCACCAACTAGCTATAGAAAAATTCTGGTAAATCATTAATTCATCTGGTGTTTAAATATATCGGCTATTTCCAACTTTACTAGATCGAAACTTTAGGAGTTCAAAAATTTATAGATCCAATGTCACATTCAGTAAAGATTTATGATACATGTATAGGGTGTACTCAATGTGTCCGTGCCTGCCCCACAGAAGTATTAGAAATGATACCTTGGGACGGATGTAAAGCTAAGCAAATTGCTTCTGCTCTAAGAACGGAGGACCTCGGGGCATGAGCTGCTAAGTTTCATGGACGCATACTCGGGATACAATCAAATTCTGATGTATGGGCCAAACGAGGAGCATACGTCCTTCATTACGGACCGGGGGCTGTATTGTTACAAAGTTATGCCTTTCGGCCTCAAGAATGCTGGCGCAACCTACCAGCGGCTGGTTAACCGAATATTCTTCGACCAGATTGGAAAAACAATGGAGGTCTATGTGGATGACATGCTGGTCAAATCCCAGGTCGCCTTAGAGCACATTGCGCATCTCGCTGAGATGTTTGACATCCTTCGGCTATATAGAATGAAGCTGAGTCCTCTTAAGTGTTCATTTGGAGTATCGTCAGGAAAATTCCTAGGGTACATGGTTAACCAACGAGGAATAGAAATAAATCTCGATAAGATTCAAGCTCTGCTCATATGGAGAGCTCGACCAGCAAAAAATAGGTCATGTGTCTAAATGGGCGAATAACAGCACTTAGTCGCTTCATATCAAGGCTAACAAATCGCTGCCTACCATTCTTCAATGTACTAAAGGCCAACAAGAAGTTCTAGTGGACATCCGAGTGCGAACAAGCGTTCCAAAGCATAAAAGAGCACCTCGGGAAACCTTCTCTCCTGTCCAAGCCTTTTCCACAAGAAATCCTGCTCCTATACCTATCCGTCTCTCAGTTCGCGGTCAATGCAGCTCTAGTACGGGAAGAGGAAAAGGCACAATGGCCAGTGTACTATGCGAGCAAGCGTCTGACGGATGCCGAGATACGGTATCCAAAAATGGAGCAACTAGCCTATGCCCTGCTGATCGCTTCTAGAAAGCTGCGACCTTACTTCCATGCCCATACCGTACATGTGATGACCAGTTACCACTCAGGCAAGTCCTTCAGAAGCCAGAAGCCAGAAGCATCAGGTAAATTACTTAAATGGGCAATGGAATTAAGTCAGTTCGACCTAAAGTACAAGCCAAGATCGACTATCAAAGGGCAGGCAGTTGCTGACTTCATCTCAGAATTTTCCTATCTTCCAAGCGAGCAACAGCCCGGTGAAGCCATCAAGGAAAGTATTCAGAACCTGTCGACCTGGAGCCTCTACGTCGACGGGTCATCAAACAGAAAAAGGGTCGGTGCAAGTTTTCTCCTTGTAAGCCCCGAAGGGACTCGAATTCATGGCATTCTCCGGTTCGGATTTAAAGCGACCAACAATGAGGCTGAGTAAGAAGCTCTGCTCGTCGGGTTGCGACTGGCCAAAGAAATGGGTGCAACTACGATCAGTGTCTACAGCGACTCCATGCTGGTCGTCAACCAAATTTTGGGGGAATATCAAGCCAAGGAAGAAAACATGGTCCGCTATCTGAAAGAAGCTAAGGCCGCACTTGAGCCGTTCAAACACTTTGAAATCACTCAAATTCCCAGAGATAGCAATTCTATAGCAGACGCCCTAGCAAGGATAGCCTCATCGTTGGATTCAGAAGCTCCAGATAGCATTCCTGTTCGGTTCGTCGATGCTCCAACTATCAGTTCAACCGAACAGGCCGTGAATGTGATGCAATCAGATTCCTGGATGACTCCCATTTTCCAGTACCTCAAGAATGGGATCTTGCCAGACGACAAGGTCGAGGCAAGGGTCCTGCGAATAAGATCTGCTCGTTACACACTCATTGGGGACCAGCTGTATAGGAGAGGATTCAGTGCCCCTCTCCTCCGATGTGTAACCAGCGAAGAAGCAGACTACATCATGAGGGAAATTCACGAAGGGATCTGCGGTAATCACACAGCCACTCGATCTCTTGCGAACAAGGTTGTTCGTCAAGGGTACTATTGGCCCCGAGTTCAAGATGACACTTACAGCTTTGTTAAGAGGTGCGACAAGTGCCAGCGGTTTGCCAACATACCGCGAGCCCCTTCCCACAAACTGATTACTATGACTAACCCCTGACCTTTTTCTATATGGGGGATCGATCTCATCGGTCCCATGCCAGTTGGAAAAGAGGGAGTCAAGTATGCCGTGGTCGCGGTAGATTACTTCACCAAATGGGTAGAGGCCGAACCGCTAGCCGCAATCACGACCAGAAAACTCAAAGACTTTGTTTTCAAGAACATTGTCTACCGCTTTGAAATTCCTCACACCCTCATATCGGATAATGGAAAACAATTCGACAACGAGGAATTCAAATAGTTTTGCGACGAGCTTGGCATCCATAAGAAATTCGCCTCCGTCGCCAGACCACAAGCAAATGGCCAAGTTGAAGCTGTCAACAAAACCATCAAGCACACTCTGAAGGCCAAACTTGGCGCAGCCAAAGGAAATTAGGCCGACGACCTCCCAGAAGTCTTATGGGCATACAGAACAACTCCAAGAATCTCTACCTCAGAAACCCCCTTTTCGCTGGCATACGGGTGCGAAGCAATGATCCCCGTCGAGGTAGGAACCGGTTCACTTCGAAGAGACTTGTACAATGAAACCGTCAACGAAGCACTTATAAGAGCAAGCCTAGACCTTGTTGAAGAACATCGCAGCAAGGCTTCGCTAAGGATAGCAGCCTATCAGCAGTGCACGAAGAAATTCTTCGATTCAAAGGTCAGGCGAAGAGACTTCCAGGTCGGCGACCTGGTATTAAAGGAAGTTCTTCTCGAAACCAGAGAACCAAGTGCGGGAGTTTTAGGGCCGAACTGGGAAGGTCCGTACCGCATTGATAAAGTGATCAAACCAGGGACTTATCATCTCAAAAGGCTAAACGGTTCCAAGGTACCCCGAGCCTGGAATGCTGAACACTTTCGGCCATATTATCAGTAATTCCGAACTCAGCCTTCCTTGTAAATTAATTTCTAAATTTTGAAAGCCATTTCTTTGTAAAAAAATTTATCTTGGGCATTTGTAACAATCTTTGTATGAGATCCTGTTCGTGCGAATGAGTTATATTATCATTAATTCAATGAATGTAAGTAGTTCGAATGTACTCATGTATAATGAAGCGAACAAAAATTGTATAAACATGCGAATTTTATTAATAAGGAGTACAGCAGGAAAAAAGACATGGCTGAGAACCCTAAGTTGATTCCTAAAGAAGCGACCTCGACACCCTAAGGCTGGTCAGTTGGGGGTTTGCTCGAAACATGTTCTGAACCACCTGCTTGGGAGGTCGCTGCTTCATCATCCTTCCACGCCATTGTCATAAGTGTTTTGCGCCAGTCCTCCGGGAGGTCGGACATGTCAAGTAATGGATTCTTCGGTCGTAGGGCATAAATGGACTCGATTGCCCATTCGGTGGCCTTTTCCTCGACCTCTGCAGCCTGCTTCTGCATCTCCTCTGTCAAGGAAGCAACTTTCCCTTGACTTTCCTGAAGTTCAGCTTCAAGAACTTGCCTTAACTTCTCAGAGGCCTCTCTCTCCTGTTGCGCATGCGCGACCCATAGGGAGGTCGCTTTAAGTTCCTGGTCCTTCTCCCCAGCCTGCTTGGAGAGTCTGGCTATGGTCCTTTGCAGCTCTTTCACCTCTTCTCCCTGCTTCTTGAGCTGCATCTTCTGGAAGTCAACTGTGCGAAGAGTCGCGTCTCTTTCATTCTAAAGCCTGTTCATCGATTCGAAAGATAAGTTTCTCTCCGTTTTGGCAGCTTCCAGGCTTCGCCGGAGTGTTGTGTTCTCTTCCTTCAACACAATCTCCCCCTTTGCGGCTCCCAGTTGGGCCTTCTCCAGAGACATTCGCATGGAGAGAAGGGCCTGCGAACAAAGAAATATAGAGTTAGTCAATTGAAAGGAGCTAATGATAGTCCTCATCGAGGAATGTTCGCTCACCTTGCTTAAATGCTAGACCGATGTGGACATCAAGTCGACGTCGTTGAAATTTGTGAACTGCTCGAATGATTCCGAAAGTCCGCATTCCAGTAAAGTATAAACCACCGGTTGTATGTACTCCGGAAGATTCCCCAGCGAGTCCAGCACTGGGGTACCCTTCTTCGCGCCTTCAGCAACGGCCGCATCGACCATCGGTTCCTTGCCCGACCTCCTTCCAACGTCCTTTTTTGACCTCTTTAGCTGCTCGCCCTCAGATTCGGTCTCTGACTCCTCGACCTGAATCTGCCTCCTTTTTTTTCACTAGGCCATCGTTTTCATCCTCGGGCGAGCAGGCGACGGCTGGGAGGCCTTCGCGGTTTGCGTTGGCGCATCTTCCGTAGGCAGCTGCTGAGGAGCTCCGGAAGGTCATGCTGGTTGGCTTGAGGTTGCGCCCTCGGTCGAGGGGGCGGTTTGAGCAGCTTCGGCAGCCTTAGCTTTCTTTGTCCGAGGAAAATTAAGAGGCCTTCGCCGGGGCTGCTCTGACTCCTTCGGTGGCATGGTTACTGCATACAAGAAAACGTTAGTGAAAGCATTCTATCCCACGACCAGGGAAAGAATCAGTTAGCAGAGCTTACTCGGTGAAGGCTCTAACGACACACTTGCGTTGAAGAAACCGTATTTTCACAAGTTCTCAATCGTCATAAGTTTCTTCGCGTCGCGCTTGTCCTCAGGTAGGGAACCGAAGTGCAGGATTCTTCTCTTATCGTGGGGTAGCCCTATTTCGGTCGTCTTATTAACTGACAAAAAGAAAAAATCAGGTCGTTAGAACAAACACACTTCAAACGCAATGAGTTCGCCAAAATAAAGCAAAAATGCAATCGAAGAGGAAGAAGCATACTCGGTTCCTGGAAGCAGCAATGGCCATTATAACGAAAAAAGAAAAACTTCGTTTCATAGGCCCCTGCGTTGCTGGGATAACTGTGTATCCCATCGGTAATGGTTAGTCGCCTGGACTAGTAATACGAGTCCTTGTCCTTGCTCTTCTTTAGAAAATACGAGCAGCCGAGCTCCAAGGTGGTCAGCTCACCCAACCCGTTTTCCTGGCATGCGATGTACATTGCGTAGCAATAACGTACGCATTTGGGGTCAGTTGCATCAGCGCAACCCCGAAGTGGTCCAAGAATGACCTGATGAAAGGGTGCAGGGGGATAAGTCCTCCACCCTTGATAATCTCCTTGGAGATCGCGGCCAGGCCACTTGAAGGGTGTCGTGACAAATGCGTCAGGCCATGGAAAACGTCCACCTCGATACCGTATTGGTTTATTATTCTCTCGAGCTCTTCCTCGATAAGTACCAAGAAAACCTCAAGAAGGATGCTAGGGGCACCCTGTGGGGACGGGCTGGTTCCCTGCTCAGATCTGGTTGCTGAGGGGTCCATTTTGCCAGTCTGTAAAAGCGACAAGCAGAAGGGTTATTTGGCTTCTGTACGCTATTTCGTACGATGACGTGGGAGGAAATAAACCCCCAAAAATCCTAAAGAAAACCCTAACAGCATGGTTCAAGCCGTCATTCACGGCTCGAACCCGGCGCGAACGCCTAGTCTCCGATGGATTATCAAAAGATTGACGCCACAAACTCGTGGGGATAACGAAACAGTAACAAAAAAATTCTTACCTCTCGGAGTATGACGATTGTTTCTGCCTCAAATGCCGAAAAAATGCAAGTTTGGAAGACAAAGGTTCTTGCTTTCTGAAAGTCTTTTGTTCTCTGTGAAAAAGGCTCTAGTGACATTGCCTGAGAACGATTTAAGGTTTTTATAGCGTGTGAATCGGCGTTTGGATTTCCCGGAATCGAAACAACATTTGGGCGGCAAAGATTTCTTGCCGTTGATCTCGACCATGTGTCATTCATCAGCAAAAGAGGGTGAACAAAACGACTGGATAAAGTCAAACTTTCACCCTTCCAGTTGAAAAGCTCAAACGACGGCCATACCTCTTCCAGAGCATTAATTGCATTTCAAATCTTCATTTAATGCTCTGATACGAGGCGTCGTTCCAATGTACAACGCATTCAATGCTCTGGTATAGTGCGCTGTTCCAGCATGCAACGCATTAAATGCGATTGGCTGGCATTTATAACGCACAAGACACACATGTCAGCGTAGGGATTGTTTCATTAAATGTATTCCTCTCATCAAAACAATGTGTGACGTCAGACGAGTCCAGGTCGCTCGCCCTCTGCAAACGATGAATATGTGAGGTCGCGTTCACAAAAATGTCACTCCAATATATTTTCAAATAGACTAGAATTTCCAGAAATCATCCCGCTGTGGCATGACCTATAGTTTCTAAGGTTCAATCCTCAAACCTTAAAAACTAGGGGACTTCTGTTATGCTCAAAATTTACCAGGGTTGGCGTCAGGTCCGCTCAGCCCACAAAGGTCAAACCATTGGGACAACCACCATCTGTTCCCGTCAGGATAGTGGGTGCACGTCAGGCTAGCCAGGAGCTGTGGTGCCCCCACGTGTCCAAGGCCTGCTCTAAATCACGCAAATCACTCTGGAAGGTGGGCAATATGACATAAAGAAGGATTTGCACAGATAATCCCACCAACTTAAAGATTTAGTGATCATTGCCTCACCACATCTCACTATAAATTGGAAGCTCATCTCTCATTAAAGGGGGATTTGGCACATTTTACGCTTAATGAACTATCCTTTCTTCCCTAGAATTCTTAGTATTGATTATCTTGTAATATTATTGTAAAGTCAGTCCGCTAAACGCGACCTGACCCTTGTCATCAATATAAGTATCAGTGGACGTAGGATTTGCTACCTTAGCATCCGCACCACTTTAAAAATTGTCCTCATTGCATTTACTATCCCTTGATCCATTACATTCACGTGTGTCTTCTAAGCCACCACAGCATTTCACACGTGCGTTTCGTTGGTGCAAAAATCGCGCATCAACTAAAGGTATTTTCTTTTTCGCAAATACACAAACAATTAAATAAAAAATTATTCATATTTCATAAACCAAAGAGTGATTAATCATAATGCAATATTACATATAATTTTTTTTTTTTTTTATCTAAAGAGATTAGATTTCTGACTAAAACATCAACATTATAATAATTATAATTAATTGCATCATCATACTCAGTTAATATAATTTTTAGCTCTCTTTTTTTAGCAATTTACATTAAAATTAGATTTATCTTTAATGAATTTGTATATAATAACACTTTTTATGCAGTACTTTAATAATTCTAAAAGTTTTATGAATAATTCAAATTCTATATGATTGTTATATTTTAGCAACACGTAACTTATCCAAAAAGTTTAATATATTACTTTTATGATTTCAACTATAAAAGTATATAAATGGGGATAATACCCATTTAGATATGAAGAATTTCAAGCATGTTATTCTGGGAAACAGTCACAGTAAAGCACAAAATTAAAGAAATATCAAAATGGTATTAGTAAGAGACTCTCACTATTGGCCTAATATAACGTTGAGTTTTCATTTACTAGTTTAAGCTTTTAAGTGGTATGACAAGTTAATATGGTATCAGAACTAAATGTTTAAAATTCGAATCTTCACATTCAATTGGATAAAAAAAAAAAAAAAAAAGAATTCAAGTTTTATGTGAAGGGTCTATTAATAAATTAATATAACGTTGAATCTTTACCTACTAACTTAAGCTTTTCAAGTGGAATAACAAACAATATATGTATATATATATATATATATAGAGTAAAACCTCTTTATAGTCATAATAGTGAGATTAATTAATTTTATTACTATAAGGAGATTATAACTTAATAAATGTATGTTAATAAAAATTTCTTTATAATTCATGTTTTAGTAGTACAGTATTAGGATTTCAATTGATGTTTTAATACTACTAAGATTTCAATTCAGCGCTTCAATTGCCTACTTTTGGAACGGATAGAAAATCGTGTCTTGAAACCAACAAAGATAAGTGTCCTTGATGGAATTATAAATGCAGTTGCTGCATTGTCAAATTGATGTGAAGCCACAAACTATTGTCAAATGTTTTAATCATTACAAAATTATGCAGCAAATTGATGTGAAGTCACATACTATTGCTAATCGTTTTAATCATTGCCAAATTAGGATCTCCGATGTCGATGAATTGCAAGTTACAAATGAAGTGAATGAGAAGAGTCAAAGAATCATTGTAGAATTTAGTGATCAGATTCAATAACTTCATTACACTAATCGAATGGATATTAATGTTTTTCTTAATCATCCAAATAAGCAATAAGTCATATATACTTTAACTAAAGAATAAATCATTACTACAATTTGACAAGAAGATAAAGGAAATAATTATGAGGATGATATTACAAAAATACAAAAAGTTTTGTACCAAGAAGTTCTAAATATACTTGAAAAACTAGAAATATTTGGCTTCAACAAGAAAATGTTCATGCTAGTGAGTAATCTACCCGCAAGTTAAAAAATGTAGTAACAACTCTAAAGCATAAATCATTATCTCAAACAACTTTTGATAAATATTTTATTTCATATTAAACCTTTAATGTAACATAACATATATTTTTTTTTTTGTAATATACAGATAATTATTATTATATGGAGGCAACTTTTCTTAAGACAGGAATTAAAAAAGTTATAACTTATTACAATGTAGAGTTTATTCTTATTTATAACTATCCCAAATTGGGAATTAAATTTTGTATGACTACGTAGAATTTATTCCTATATAGAGTATTACTATAGAGAGGTTTTACTGTATATATATATACACTGACACGGCAAAACACAAACAATGAATGAGAAAACTATTCAACTACAAAGATATGCATAATGGAAATCTTAATCATTTACCTTGAGGTAGATTCTCTTTTAAAGGAATCTGAAAATTCTCAATTTCTTAAAAATGTGGTTCCTCTTCCTCTTCCCCTTCCGCTTCCTCTTTCTTTTCCTTATTGATGAGACATTTACTGAATTCTTCCTGTCAATAAACAGACCAATTTATTTTAACTTACAATATTTTAAATGTTCTCCAAACAACCACCAAAACTGGGAATTCATAATATATTTGATTGTTGTAATCTATGTTCACCCAAATTAGCCATATATAATTAAGCAGCTTGCTTCATGTTTGAGAAACAATTTAAATTAACGCAGATAAATTCATGTAGAGAATGTCAAAATCATTGATAATCATGGAAGCCATGGACCTTTTCTTGCAATAATACTATCACAATAATGTTCTGCGTTTGGTTCAGTATTTTTATTCATATTTTGGACCGGATTTAACAAATAACGTTTGGTGGCTTATTTTCACAATACAATCTTCAAAATATTTTCTTGACAGCTTTTCTGACTCTTTTTTTNTAACCGCTTTTGAATACCCCTAGGTGGAGCTAACAATAACCGGTTAACCGTTTTTGAATACCCCTAGATGGAGCTAACAATTTATAGGTTCTCTTCCCCTCATATTTCAATAATTCCCTCAAACCTCCCCTCCTTAGCTAACAAAATCTGTTAGGTTTATTGTATTTTTCTTAAAGGAAAATTACTTTAAACATCCATACCTCATGGGTTAGAGCCATGGGTGGAGCTAGAAATTTTTTTCTTGGGGATAAAAAATAATGGTTAATGAATGTCTGGGCCAAAATTTGATTTACAAGGAGTAGATTGATATTTTCTGATACAAATTTTATATTTTTTTACTTCGCCACTGGCTAGGACAATATATAATATAATCATGGATAAAAATATTAAAGTTGCAGTAATGTAAGTAACAATTTTGGGTCTGTTTTGTTCTTTATTTCCTATCATATTCTCAATTATATTCCCAAAATAACTGTTTGTTTTATTATTTAGGAAATACGATTATATTTTATTAAATTTTTTTTAGACCTCTTAAGTTTATTAATTTAATTAAACACTCTCAGAAAAAAAAAAGTTTAAAAATTAACAAAAACAACCCCACCTACCCATAGTTGCCAGATTCCGGCAACCACCATCGGTGGTGGCCGAAATCTGTCACAACGGCTTAAAAATGATCGGAACTAGCCGTTAATTCACTGATCTAGCCGTCAACGACAACCAAAGAAATGGTCGTCATTGACGGTTAACGACAGCCATATCTTTGGCCGACTCTGACGGCCAGATCTGACCTTTTCCAGCCGTCGACGACCAGATCTTGCTGTAGATTTGGCCTTTTCCGGCCAAATCTGATTGGTCTGCATCGTAACGCCAGATTCCGGCGATGGTGGCCAGAATCTGGCACTGTGGGTGGGTGGGGGTATTTTTGTTATTTTATAAAATTTTTATATATTGGAGTGTTTAGTTAAATTAGCAAACCTAGGGGTTTTTTTTGTTAATTTTTAAATTTTACCTCGTAATAATCACCCTACTCAACTACCAAATACTATTTCCAAAATCCTATCCAAAATAACAAACCAAACGGACCTTTCGATGTCTGCCATATTTTAGTTATAAAAGTAATTTTAAATAAGAATAATTATATATAATTTATCAAATTTCTTCTAACAAGTGAAGTGTCAAAATGATAAATATTAAAATCAGAGTTAATGAATCCCTTGAGGTTTTTAAAATATCATATTTCTCCTCCTGTTTAGTTTTACACATTAAAATAAATGATCGAATGACAACTCAGTAAATATTTATAAACTTACAACAACTTATTTTTCAATGGCTCACTAATAGTTTACTAACGACATGAAATTTTTTGTTATTATCAAAATATTAGGGGTATCTTTGTTAATATATTAAATCTTGGGGGGTCTATAACTCTTAATAATTTAAATTTTAGGGGAAACGACTTACACGTACCCAGAGTTCGCTGTAAAAACAAATTGGTATCAAAAAAGTTTTGAAACGGCAAATACCCACCTTTTGTGAAAGTGTGTTAGTAAAAACCATTTGAAAAATGATAGGATGGTAATTTTCTATATAGTTAGAAAATCTAACACTAAGTCCACACCTCCACCAAATCATCCACCATCCACACCTCCATCAAAACCTCCACGGTGGCTTGGAAAAAATAACTTATGTACAACATAGTCACTTCCTAAATTCAAAATTCTCAAATCATTCCTCTCAACTCAAATTCTCAATTGCTCACCTCAAATAAAATACAAATTCAGAGTTTTTTTTAGTAATCCAATAATTTTATAGAAAATAATCAATATATATATAGTGACTAATTAGGGTTTTCAACTATGCTGATCAAATCAATCAATGAGCGAACACAATCTTATCAATAAACATGCAATCAATTACAGAGATTAAGTAAAGCATGAAAGAACATAATAGAAATTGACACAGGGGATTTATAATGGTTCGGCTAAGGTAGCCTACATCCACTCTTCAAGGCACACTATAAGGTATTTCATTAATCAAGGAAACCAAGATTACAGAGAGTATACAACCAGAGAAATACAAGAAAGAACACACCCGATTAAGCCCTCTCACAACTCTGTTTTCTCTCACACATATTGGTCTGATTTTATACAGATTAGGACTCCGTTGATCATCCTCCAACTGTCCAGTATGATCTGCAATCGGTTGGAGAAGATGGGCACTAGAATCTTCTATCATGAACAAAGAGCTAGGGCTGAAATGGAACCAGAGAGAAAGAGAGATGAGCTGTGAATTTGTTGCAACATAATGGGTTTCGAGTGCCAGATAGGGCACTAAAGTTTGATAGCCAAAACGATGTCGTCTTAGTTTAAGTTGAATCTGATTTCTTTGACTGATGCTGACTCCACCGTGGCAATTTCAAGCCACATCATCATCACAATATATATAGCCGAAATGAGGGGACTCCCCTCCAACTCTAACTCTCCAAGCAAAAACAGGGGACTCCCCTTCAAGCAAAACACCTTGGGGCAGGCCAAGTCATCAACAAAACAAGAAGCAAAAATAAAGAAAAACGAAAGATCCTTTACGATCAAAGCTGATTCAAGAAAGAAACTCCATAGTCCAGCTATCCCCCTTTATTCCACCTAGAATCATCATAATTCGCAATGGTTACCCTCTAAAAACACAACACGAATTGCAAGCAAAAGAATTGGCCATTTCCTTCACCAATATGCCTAACAAAACAAAGCAAAAGCAAAACATAGGCATTCTGTGAAGAGTTTCCACAACAGACAAGCACATAATTTGGTTTCTTCAAGGATTTACTTCACATTTAAACAATAGAAGGGAGAGGGAGAGAGGAAATGGTGGGGAGGAGGAGCTCGAGGAAGGGGTGGAGGAGGAAATGGTGGCGGGTTTGGTGGAGGTGCAAGTGGTGTGATTCCGGCCGAACTGCACACTGCCGGATGCGATTTTGGCCAAACTGCACTCCGCCAAATGCAATTTGGCTGAAATCACACCCAACCTAAGTAGAATCACACTAAATCTGATACGATTCTAGTTGGAATCGCATTAGTTAGGTGCGATTTAGATGGATGGGAAGATGAAGAAGATGAAGACGAGAAGAGGGGGAGATGAAGAAGATGAAGACGAGAAGAGGGGGAGATGAAGAAGCAGATGAAGATGGGAGGAGGAGGAGGGAGAGAGAAAAGTGAAAGGAAGGAGAAAGGAAAAAAAATAAGAGAGAGAAGAGGCGGAGAAGGTGAAGTGATGGGAGGGAAAGAAAGAGAAAATGGAGTAAAAGATAATAAATAAATAAGAAAAAATTTGGGATTTTATAGAATATAAAAAGTCAAAATTATCCCTTAAAGATGAAAGAACATCGATAATGTCATATCAATTAACAGTTTTTACTAACAGACTCTAACAGAAAGTGGGTATTTGTCGTAGTGATGGCAATGGGCCGGGCCGAGACTGGGTACCCCTTAGCCCAGGCCTAAGCCCGACTTCATGACAAAGGCCCAAGTCCGGCCCGAGCCCATCACGAGTATGATAGGTAAAGCCCAAGCTTGGCCCGACGAGTTTTTTGTAACCTCAGACCCGGCCCAAGCTCACCCATTTTTATAATATGAATTTTTAAATATTAATAAATTTCAATTTTTTTTTATATTTTTAATTCTAAACATAATTTTTAAATATTTATTTGTCTTTGAATACTCATCAAATGAGACGAGATTAGGGTTTGAGAAAAATGGGTATATATATGTAGGATAATCTTGTAATTAAATATATAGTATAAAATAATTTAGTAAAATTAATACTAAACTAGTCAGGCCGGGTCAAGTCTGAAGACATACCCAAGCCCAGCCCATACCTGAGGCCATGCCTTAAAATTAGGCCTAGGCCCAAGCTTAAGCCCGCGAACACCAGGTAAAGCCCAACTTTTTCGAGCCGGGCCTGGTACTTGAAAATATCATACCCATTGCCATCTCTAATTTGTCGTTTCAAAACTTTTTGGGTATCAATTTGCGTTTAGAGCAAACTCTGGGTAAGTATAAGTCGTTCCTCCCAAATTGTATCTTAAAATTTAAAAATGATTTTAAGATGATGAATAAATCAAAATGAGCTCTTTGCTTACTTCCTGATTAAGGTAAAAAGTGCGGGTGTAGGAAACAATTAAAGTAGACCATCAGTATGCGATAACTCCCTCGAATTTTAACCACTAATATACAGATTAGAATTATGCAAGCACAGCTTAGCTTCACATCCGCGTCTCTCACTATCTTTCTTCTCTCCTTCTGTCTCTCTCTTAGGGTTTCAGTACGCGCCGTTTCACTCTTCTGAATCAGTGTCAGCATTGCCACCATCAGGTTCTACGCTCGCAGGTGATTTTATCATTTCGTCTTTTGAATTCCGGGTCATGCTATTCAATAATCAGCATTCGGTCGATTTTCAATCTGTTGATCACTTTTAATTTGGACGAATTCGATATTCGATCTGAAATTTTCCGCTAATTTAGCTGTATAGTTACTGTTTCACTCGTTAATTTATTAGTTTATTTATTGATTATTTTTATCCAATTGTAAGATTTTTTTGGATCCAATCTGATTTGATCTTTTATTATTATTTAATAAATTTAGGGGTTTTAATGGATCGAGATTTAAATTTATTATAGATTTTAGTGAGCTTTATGGTTCATATAGAATTTTATCCAATTAATTTATGTTGATTGATTTATTCATGTTTACTGTACTTTAATTTAATTTTGGCACGAGAATTACATATTAATAATATTATGATTGATTGATTGATTAAACATGATGCACATAGTTCTCTGATTTTGTTATGTTATTTTTCTGATAGTATGAGAGTGTAGTTGTGTTGATATTGTTTATTTATATATTCGTTGTAAAGATTGTGTTTTGATTTATGTCTTGATTGCTACTAAGGGTTTGATTTCTAATCATAGATTATGTTGTTTGGTTTCTGTGGAAACAATATGTATATAGATGATTTTTGTGTTAGAGTTGTGCAAACTTGATGCTGTTGTTGATTATTAATTTATCTATTTATTCTGCTGAATTTTGTTTTCAACTTTCTCCCATTCATTGTCTATAAGTTTAGTATTACTTTATGTGTTGAAAGGATAAATAACTTTTAACCTGGTCCATTGAAACTATTAAATTCTGCTCCTTTAACGGTATTTGTACAATTGGTCATTTTATCATATTTATTCTATGTTCTTTTAGTTCTTTATTGGTTTGGTTTTTGGATTTGAGAATTGTGTGTCTATGCTTGTGCCTTTTTTTTTCTAAGTGTAGTTAGTTTTGAAGACAATGCATCTGACTGATTAGATAATTGATGCTTTCAGATAAAATATGGCAATGGAAGTTACCCAGGTTCTTTTGAATGCACAATCAATAGATGGAACTGTGCGGAAGCATGCAGAAGATAGTTTGAAGCAGTTTCAGGAGCAAAATCTTCCCAGTTTCTTACTGTCTCTCTCTGGGGAGTTAGCAAATGATGACAAACCTATTGATAGCCGTAAATTAGCAGGTTTGATACTTAAAAATGCCTTGGATGCCAAGGAGCAACACAGAAAATTTGAACTAGTGCAAAGATGGCTGTCATTGGATGTCAATGTGAAGACTCAGATCAAGGCATGCTTGTTGAAGACCCTGACATCTCCTGTACCTGATGCTCGGTCAACTGCATCTCAAGTTATTGCCAAGATTGCAGGCATTGAGTTGCCACAGAAACAATGGCCTGAGCTGATAGGTTCACTTTTATCAAATATTCACCAGCTGCCTGCTCATGTTAAGCAAGCCACTTTAGAAACACTTGGGTATTTATGTGAGGAAGTGTCGCCTGATGTTGTAGATCAAGATCATGTAAATAAAATACTTACCGCTGTGGTTCAAGGTATGAATGCTAATGAAGGGAACAATGATGTTCGGCTTGCTGCTACCCGAGCTTTGTACAATGCCCTGAGCTTTGCTCAGGCAAACTTTAGCAATGACATGGAGCGTGATTATATCATGAGGGTGGTTTGTGAGGCAACACAATCCACAGATTTGAAGATAAGACAGGCAGCTTTTGAGTGTCTTGTCTCCATTTCATCGACATACTATGAGAAATTAGCACCTTATATGCAGGATATTTATAGCATCACGGCAAAGGCTGTAAGAGAAGATGAGGAACCTGTTGCGCTTCAAGCCATTGAGTTCTGGAGTTCAATTTGTGATGAAGAAATAGATATTTTGGAAGAGTATGGGGGTGATTTTACTGGGGACTCGGACATTCCTTGCTTTTACTTTATTAAGCAGGCACTTCCTGCACTTGTCCCAATGCTTTTGGAGACACTCCTTAAGCAAGAGGAGGATCAGGATCAGGATGAGGGGGCTTGGAATATTGCAATGGCTGGGGGTACCTGTCTGGGTTTGGTTGCACGGACAGTTGGAGATGATATAGTTCCCCTTGTCATCCCCTTCATTGAAGAGAACATAACGAAACCAGACTGGAGGCAAAGGGAGGCAGCCACTTATGCTTTTGGTTCAATCTTGGAGGGTCCTTCACCTGACAAGTTAGTACATGTTGTTAATGTTGCTTTAACCTTCATGCTCAATGCTTTAACAAAGGATCCAAACAACCATGTGAAAGACACTTCTGCTTGGACCCTTGGAAGGATTTTTGAATTCCTTCACGGTTCAACCATAGATACACCCATAATTACGCCAGCAAATTGCCAACAGATCATCACAGTTCTGCTGCAGAGTATGAAAGACACTCCAAATGTTGCTGAGAAGGCCTGTGGTGCTCTCTATTTTCTTGCCCAAGGTTATGAGGATGTGGGTCCATCATCTCCTCTGACTCCCTTTTTCCAGGAAATTGTTCAGTCCCTTCTCACTGTTACTCACAGAGAAGATGCTGGGGAGTCACGATTAAGGACTGCTGCATATGAAACATTGAATGAGGTGGTTAGGTCTTCGACTGATGAAACAGCACCCATGGTGTTGCAACTGGTACCTGTCATCATGATGGAGCTTCACAAGACTCTTGAGGGGCAGAAACTCTCATCTGATGAGAGAGAAAAACAGAGTGAGTTACAAGGACTCCTTTGTGGTTGCTTACAGGTGATTATTCAGAAGCTAGGGTCTGCAGAGCCAACTAAGTATGTCTTCATGCAGTATGCAGATCAGATAATGGGACTTTTCCTGAGAGTTTTTGCTTGCAGAAGTGCAACTGTCCATGAGGAGGCCATGCTTGCCATTGGAGCCCTTGCCTATGCTACAGGCCCTGATTTTGCAAAATACATGCCAGAGTTCTATAAATATTTGGAAATGGGTCTTCAGAATTTTGAGGAGTATCAAGTGTGTGCTGTTACTGTGGGTGTGGTGGGAGATATTTGCAGAGCATTGGAGGAAAAAATTCTTCCTTATTGTGATGGGATTATGACACAACTTCTCAAAGATTTATCAAGCAACCAGCTGCACCGATCTGTAAAGCCACCCATATTTTCATGCTTTGGTGATATCGCACTGGCAATAGGAGAAAACTTTGAGAAGTACTTAATGTATGCCATGCCCATGCTCCAGAGTGCAGCAGATTTGTCTGCCCACACATCGGGTGCTGATGATGATATGACAGAGTACACTAATTCTCTGAGAAACGGGATATTGGAGGCATATTCTGGGATTTTCCAAGGGTTTAAGAACTCTCCAAAAACCCAGCTCTTGATTCCTTATGCACCTCATATCCTTCAGTTCTTGGATAGCATATACATGGAGAAAGACATGTGAGTTATCCTAAAAAAACCTTTAGTATCCTACACTTTGATACAGTATATATATACTTTTATGGTTAATAATCTTTTATCATTCAACTGTAGGGATGAAGTGGTGATGAAGACAGCTATTGGGCTTCTTGGAGATCTCGCAGATACACTGGGAAGTAATGCAGGTTCTTTGATTCAGCAGTCTCTTTCAAGCAAAGACTTTTTAAATGAATGCTTGTCTTCCGATGACCATATGATTAAAGAATCTGCTGAGTGGGCCAAGTTGGCCATTAGTAAGGCCATTTCTGTTTGAGGCTATTGCCACTGTGCATAGTCTTTTCCTTTTACAAGTCCCTGCATGCATTTGGGTGTGTTGAGTTGGGGTCAAGGATTGCATTTGTCAGGTCATCACCATATTCAGACAACAGAAGTCATTGTTCTTCTTGTTGTTGCTAACTCTTGCATCAGCACCATGGGGTCGGGTTGTTTTTAAGTCATGGAGGAAGTAGGTGGTGGCAGTGTCGCTGAAGTCGGTGAATTCCTCCATAAAAAAACTTGAAAAAAACAATTATTGTTGATCAAGGAGGATTGGAGTCGGAGAGTAAGAGAAGCAGCTAATAGCGACATGCTGATTATACAAGACTAATACATCATCAGTGGTAGATTTGTTGGCCCTTGTGGGCAGCACCAAAATTTTATTAGAGATAACACCTTATTGGTGTGCATTCCCCACATGGTTATAGGTGGCCGGAATGAACGACAGTGAGGAGTTGGTTCAAGTGTTGCGACACTTGAAAGAGCACTGGCGTTTTGAAAATCTTCTTCCTTCACCCAGTTCTGATTATTGATTTTCCTTAACTTGAGTCCGCATCGTCTGTCATGGTCGGGTTGTATTTGATCTCCTACATCTTATTTTTGCAAAGTTGGTGGGAATGGGTTTCACCCAAAATTGAGATCATAACAGTTTGCATTTTGTTGCATCATTCATATTTATCATTGTTAGTCAAAAAGGTCCAATACATGCATTCATTCATAAAGGTTTTATTAATTATTATTTGTCTTGTTTAATTTTTATCAAAGTACAGGATTTTATTTTATTTGAGGTTAAGATTGTGTAATCATAGTTTGTATTTGCGTTTGTAGAGGGAGTGGTATATTGAAATGTCACGAATTGTGATGACATTTATAGGTGTGAATGAGGCAGTGTATTTGTGGTCTTGCCTCATATCATATTCATATGTTATTTTTCAAGTGATGTTATGAAATTAAATGGATTTTTGTGAATTCTTTTTTTGGTTTAGTGATGTTTAGTCGTTGATGTGTTATACTAGTGTCAATATATTTTGTATAAATTAATTTGGAAATGAATAAGTTGCTTTAAGAATAATTTTAATCCATGTTTAATTTTCCAGCCTTAAAGGCCATTTCAGTGTAAAGTAATATTCTATGTACATTAAAACCTAATTGTTTTATAATTCGACTGAGGTTTTTTTTTTTAACTTTTCTACCTATTAAGATTAAAGAATTTCTTCTTTTTTTTTAAGACAAAAAGCGATAACTGAAAGACCCCACGAACTTAATCATCACCTGGATTTATATTGAGAGTGGAGATGAATATATTTTTTAACAATGGAATGGATTAATATAGATTTCAAAATATAAGAAAAAAGAATTAAGTACGTTTGAAATAATATTAAATTGATTTTTCCAATAATTCACAGATTTATTTTTTGGTTTGCCACGTGGTTTTACCTGTGCAATGTTATTTTTTGATAATAAATAATTTATTGAGAATGTGTAGTGGGTATAAACTTACTCGCCCTCTTTATGATTGAGTGAGCCGTATATATATATATATTGTGCTGAAATTAAAGATACGTAGAATTAAAATTCCATGAAATCCTTCAAAAAATTAGACAACACGGGGTACTTCAAAAAAATGAACTCCTTCAATTGTCCAAAAAGAAACTACCCTTATTTTAAGTAAAATATTACGAACACTACCCTTTTAAAGTAATCCTTAAACTTGCGTATGTTATTGACTGTGTATGTTCCTCAAAACTTTTGGTATAAAAATCCATTAATGCTATGGAAACCAAATTTGTATAGAAGGATATGACATTCAGTTACACACGGTTACGTTGGAGATAAAACACGTCTTCCGTAAATGAACGATCGTCCAATAATTATGGACGTCTCTCTATATTTTATAGACGGTTGTTCATCACAAATAGACGAACGTGCACAAAAATACCAGTGGATTCTCATCCATATTATATGAACAGATATCTATTTATTGTGGATAAGCATCACTTCGTATGGACGCCCGCCCATAAAATTATAAAAATAAAACATGTGGCGATGGGTTTTTTTACGTAAACTGGATGCTTTTTTCTTTCTTATTTTCTTTCTTCCACTTCAAAAACTAATCTTTTCTTCTTCCCTTTAATCTCTTCCATCTCTAAAATCTTGTATAAAAGTGACTGACATAATCCCGCTGAAGTAGTTCTCTTCAAAGTTGAAACAACCCAACTCTTTTCTTTGGTTTTTGTTTACATTTATGGCTCAATTCACAGCGCAAGGTCGTTTTAAAGTGTTGAAATATCCTTGATCTTGAATTTAACTTGTTATGTGAATTTTGATTTGGGGTAATCTTATTTTGTAATTTTAGGTTTCATTTAACTTGTAAAACGTGGAACTACTGCCATAAGAATTTTACTTGTTTATTTTTAAACCCTAACTGTAACTGTATAGGATTTATACCTAGAAAGTGAAATATAAGATGGATGTGACATAGTCATTAAAATTATATAAGATATATAATTTTAGTGCATTCTGATTTAGCAACCTCAGTGATTCTTGAACTTGTTTCAGAATTATTGAATCAAGAGAGGGCATAAGTTAAGATCACTAAAACAAAAACTATATATAAATTATTTATAATTATATTGTTACATTTTATTTATAAAAGATAAATAAACATGTTTTTTTAATGTAATCTATATCTTTAAAATGTTGATATATATATATATAATTATATTGGTACATTTTATTTATAAAAGACAAATAAACATGTTTTTTAATGTAATATTTATCTTTAAAATGTTGTATTTCGGTAGTTTTCTTGTGATAATATATCTCAACTTTCGATTTTTTTTTTTCTCTCATAACTGTACTTTTAATCTTTGGATAGGCTAGATTTTACTTTGTTTTGCTTTAGTTTTTATTGTTGTTCTGTCATGATTTTGAATCTTAACAATTCACAATGATTTTTTATCTAGTACTAGTCAATAATTCTCGAGGCTAAATGAGTAGTCGTTTGAGATAGTTGTGAAAACATAACATAATAACTCATGACACAATAATTAATTTATACAGATTATATTTTGAAGAAAATAAAGAATGAAAGTATGAAAGAACATCAATTCAATTTCTTCTGTGATCTGCCTTTCTATTGAATAAAGAAGACAGAAATAAATAGGTTACAATGGTGAGACAATTCCGGAAAGAAATCTCTCTTAAAGGAAAAAATAAAAATAAATTAAGAAAATTTGACAATTAGGAATTCGATCTTCTTGTAAAAGGAAAAGAATAATTAAGAAATAAAAAACTCCTAAAATAATAAAACTCCTAAAAAACAAAATACACTAGCTAATACATAACAAAGAAACAAAACAATCAAATAAACACAATCAACAGCTTGACTTTCAACACTCCCCCTCAAGCGGATGCATAGATGTTGATCATACCAAGTTTCTCTACAAAGTCTTCGAAGTTGGCTCAAGCAAGAGCTTTTGTGAGAATATCTGTAGTTTGACCAGTTGTCGGAGTGTAGATAACCTTAAAAATTCCTTCTTCAATCTTTTCTTTGATAAAATGTCGATCTATCTCCACATGCTTAGTTCGATCATGATGAACAAAATTCTTGGCTATACTGATGGTGGCTTGATTGTCACAATATAATTCCATAGGATGTTGCAAGGGAACCTTTAATTCTACCATAATCTTTGTAACTAAATTCCTTCACAAATTCCTTGTGCCATGGCTCGAAATTTTGCTTCTGCACTACTACAGGCTACAAACAGATTGCTTCTTGCTTTTCCAACTCACCAAGTTTCCCCACACATAGGAACAATATCCTGATGTTGATCTGCGATCTATCATTAAACCTGCCCAGTCTACATCGGAAAATATTTCAATATTCCTCTTGATCGTTCTTTGAAAGAAAAGACCCTTACCAAGTGTCATTTTGAGGTACCTCAATATTCTATAGACAGCTGTCATGTGATTCTCAGTAGGATTGTTCATGAATTGACTTACCACACTTACTGAGAAACCTATGTCTGGCTTTGTATGAGATAGATATATGAGCTTCCCTACAAGGCGCTGATACCTTCCTTTATCAATCGGTGCACTATCATCGTTGTTAACAAGTTTGACAGTTAAATCCATAGGAGTTTCTACAGGCCTGCATCCTAGCATTCCTATTTCATTCAATAAATCTAGAACATATTTATGTTGTGAGACTGCTATACCTTCCTTTGACCGTGCAATCTCCATTCCGAGAAAAAATTTGAGGTTCTCGAGATCCTTGATTTCAAACTCCTTTACAAGGAATTGTTTAATCTTACATAGTTCCTCCTCATGATCACCTGTCAGAATGATATCGTCCACATAAACAATGATAATAGCCAATT
Organism: Pistacia vera; assembly: GCF_008641045.1. Lineage (NCBI taxonomy): Eukaryota > Viridiplantae > Streptophyta > Magnoliopsida > Sapindales > Anacardiaceae > Pistacia > Pistacia vera. The sequence goes on along the minus strand of NW_022195823.1, from coordinate 206,514 downwards.
TCCTATCAGAGGAGTGCTTCACAAATAATGTGTAGTTCGACTGACATTGAGAGTACCCTTACCTTTTCACTGCATTAGTGAATCTTTCAAACCAGGCACAAGGAGACTATTTTAAGCCATACAAGGATTTTTTTGAGACGACATACCTTGTTGACATTGAATGTTGATTCTAGGCCTGCAAGAATTTCCATATACACTTCTTCTTCTAAGTCACCATTGAGATAGACATTCTTTACATCGAGTTGGTGAAGCAACCAATCAAGATTTGCTACCAAGGATAATAGTACACGAACGGTATTGAGCTTGGCAACGGGAGCAAACGTTTATGGATAGTCAATGCCATATGATTGAGTAAATCCTTTGGCGACCAACCTCGCTTTGTACCTGTCCACATTTCCATCTGTCTTATACTTTACTGTGAAAATCCATTTACACCCAACCGGTTTCTTCCCTCTCGGGAGTTCAGTAATTTCTCAAGTACCATTCTTTTCAAGAGCCTGAACTTCCTCATCAATTGTAGTTTTCCACTTAAGACACTTGAAAGCTTCCTGAATGTTCTGAGGAACCTGTATCTCTGTAATGCTAGAATTTCACTCGAATTCGGACTTGGTTCAGCTTCATGGATTTGTTGAGGAAGTGCTCCTTCCTCTGTTTCCTTTTGGATGTGCTCCTTATCCCGCAAGTTAACAATGAACTCAGTGTTTTTGATAGGTAGGAGTTGATTAGGAAGCTTTGGAGAAATGTCATTTTCTGGAATTTCGCTCAAATTCAGACTTGGTTCAACTTCATGGATTTGTTGAGGAAGTGCTCCTTCCTCCGTTTCCTTTTGGATGTGCTCCTTATCCCACAAGTTAACAATGAACTCAATGTTTTTGACAGGTAGGAGTTGATTATGAGGCTCTGGAGAAATGTGATTTTCTATGGTGATGGGTGACTCAATAAGTGACTCAAAGTCCCAAAATTGATATTCCTGAGTTGAATTCTCCCCGTAAATATCAGTTTTGGGGTAGTAATGCTAGTTTTCAAAAAAAGCGACGTCCATCGAATGGTAAAATTTTTGTCTGACTAGAGAGTAACACTTATACCCTTTTTGATTTGAGGAATATCTAAGAAAGATGCACTTGAGTGACCTATCAAGTTTACTTCTATGTTGTTGATGGACATGGACAAAGACAAAGCACCTAAAAATTTTGGGTGGTATGGTGGAAATAAGACGAGTTGTTGGAAAGGATTTTAGGAGGGTGTGACAATGTGTGTTGAATTTTAGAACACTAGACAGTATTCTATTAATAAGGTAAGCTGCTGTAAGAACTGCTTCCCCCCAGAGACATTTTGGTACATTTGTTGCGAACATAAGCGATCTAACCACCTCTAGTAAATGTCTATTTTTTCTTTCAGTTATTCCATTTTGTTGTGGGGTATCTATACATGAACTTAAGTGAACTATTCCTTATTTGGCTAGAAATTCTCCTAGGCTGGAGTTGAAATAATCTATAGCATTATCAGACTTTAGGATTTGTATTTTTTATTGGAATTGGGTCTGAATCATATTTTTGAAACTTTTGAATATTTGAACCGTTTCTGATTTTTCTTTCATGAGGAATACCCAAGTTAATCTAGACGCTTTGTAAGGTTGAATGGGAAAATGAGACCGAACATGTTTTGATAATTGATAGATTTCACACTCAAAGGATTTTGGATTTTTGTTAAATAAGGATGGAAATAAGTGCTTGAGATACATAAAATTTGGATGACCTAAGCGATAGTGCCACAGCGTGATTTGACTATCGTAATTTTGACAAGAAACAGAAAAAGAATTACCACTAATTGCCTTTTGAGGTTGTTCTTGTGGATAGTGGCGCTCCTTAAGGATGTAGCGTCCAGAGCATTCCTCAGCATTGCCAATTGTCTTCCCCAAATCCAAATCCTTTGATAGCAAACCATCCGCTATTCAGACCTTTAAATTATTTGGACATGGGCTATATGTATCAAACATCGTTGCATCTCCTGTCATGTGATCAGATGCTCCTAAGTCCACAATCCAAGGATTTTTATGTTTCTTACCCACAATAAAGGCGCTCAAAAAATTATCTTTGTGAGTCAAGGTTCCGTAACCAAGGACATGATTGGAAGATGAGCCAGTTTGTGACTGTGCTGACAGAAGAGGAGACAATAATTTTTGAAGCGTCTCCATTTGCTCTTTGTTAAACGGACTTGCTTTAGAAGGTGATGGTTCCTCGGTAGAGACGTGATTTCCTTGGCCTTCTTTCTCCATCTATTGATGCAGAGATAACAAGTAGGAAAAACTTGATGATAGAGACAAAGAGAGGATTAAACCCGCTTTGATACCGTGAAGAAAATAAAGAATAAAAGTATGTAAGGACATCAACTCAATTTCTTCTGTGATCTACCTTTCTATTGAATAAAGAAGACTGAAATAAATAGGTTACAATGATGAGACAATTTTGGAAAGGAATTTCTCTTAAAGGAAAAGAATAATTAAGAAATAAAATACTCCTAAAAAACAAGATACACTAGGAACACATAACAAGGAAACAAAACAATCAAATAAACAAAATCAATGGCTTGACTTTCAACATATTTTCATTTGAAAAAAATTCAATATCCAACCGGAATGTATTAGCTGATAATGTTGTGTGTAACTTCTTGACCATCCCTTTTTTTTCTTCATTATTTACTTTTCTATTAGAGCGAATTGGAGTGACGCAATTCAGAGAAAATACTTTCTTGATCTGTGTCTCCATGAGGCAAATACTGGAAATAGATCAGGAGCAACGTTAAGGCCTTATGCTTGGAGACGAATTTCCAAGGCATTGGAAAAGTTGTTAGGAAAACGTTTTACTCGAGCAATTTAAAAATGGATGGGATTATATGAAAAGGTAATATATTGCTTGGTCTAACATGACAACAAGAACGGATAATAGTGACTCGATGCCTTGATTGTCGCCTAAAAGATGGATAAATACGAAAGTAACAGGCTTTTTTTTTTTTTTTTTTTTTTTCGTTGAGTGAATTTGTTATAGTTATTTGATTACATTTTTGACTGCTTGTTTGTTCGTTTTGTAAAACAGAAATTTCCAGAAGCTAAACAATTCCGTTATAAACCTTTAGTGAGCGCTGAAGAATTGGAGTCATTGTTCACAGGGGTGTTAAATACTGGAACTTCTAAGAGGAGTTGTGGTGTTGAAGGGATACCAGAAGTAGGCAACCGATCATCAACCTTTTCAACAAGAATGTCTAGTGAATCTCCAGTTGATTGCTTGGATGACAATGAATACAATGTACCGAATACACCACAAACTGATACAAGGTCACAAGAAGATACAAAAGAGGGGAAAATTAGATGAAACTCGTGAAGAAATAAGTTGATTACTGAATGTGTTGGTAAAGATTGAAGGCCCTTCAGTGGAAGAATGCATGGAAATTTTACGAGAACTCATAACATACTATATTAATTATGCGGTAAATTAACCTTTTCTGTAAGAAGAAAGTATATCGAGAGGTTTGGATGAACATGAAAAGCGATCAAGAACGGATTGGTTGGATTCACAATTTGCCAAAAAATCCTTAGCACATTTTTTAGTCTTTTGTGGTGAGTATACGATCAGATTTGTAATCTTGCCATATATGCTTTTAATGTAAAAGAACTGAAATTTCTATTGACGAATCTGCAAGGTTATGTTTCATTAATGAATAATCTTTAAGAGTATTTATGTTTTATGAATATATGATGTCAAAATTATATTCATGTTTGAGAATTGAATTTCTGTGATTGATTTTTAGATGGGTGGTTTGGACACCATCAGCGGCAGGAATTCATTCATTCTGCTCAAAGTGGAATAGGCTATTCATTTTGGATTCTTACAGTTTTCTTTTCTAATTTTTTTCCCACAATGTTCAATCAATTTTTTCAATTCATTGCATTGTGCGTGTGTGGTTCTGAAAGCCAATTAAAAAAGGGACTTTCCAGAGTGAACAAAATCGGCAGAACCCATCCACCTCCTCTGCTTTACTAAATAGATACATGGTGGCAGTCATATCACATTTATAATGGTAGCCTAACTCCACCTTCTTGGAAATTTCTTAAACCAAACATTTCATCTTCTCCCTCAAAGCTCTAGCTACAGTATTGGTGGGGTGAAGTTACTACGACAGAATTATTTTCAAGTGCAGACGATCTTGAATTTTTTTAAACCCGAACTTACATTCTTGGTGATAAAAAATACACTAAAAGGCAAAAGGATTACAAAATTTTTGGTGATAAAAAAAAAAAAAAATAGACTAAAAGAAAAAATAATTACTATAATCTTGGTGCTAAAAGATAGACAAAAAGACAAGGTTTAGAAGTTTGGATTTATAAAATATTATCCGCTTTGGGACTAAGGCCTAACACGAGTTTGCTTTTGGGTTTAATGTAAGCGTATTTTACCCAAAGCATATTTTTACAACTTAAAAACTCACATAATATATAACTAGCTTTCACTTTTCATTTGATATCACATTCATAATTTAATTTATTTCACATTGATTACGTCCATTTATATCATAATTGTGTGTATGTGTGAGCTTGTTTGCACTAATAAAATCCATCATGCTGTTTCCCGACAACCTAGAACGCTTTCTAGAAACAGAATTTGAGCAAGTTTTATTAGTGAATCACCAGCCCTTTAACTTAAACATTATAATTACAAATGGTCTCCTGAAAGATGATTAATCAAACTTTGCTGTGTCTCAATAAAATGATTAAAAACAAAATTAGTGTTGGGAGTTCAATTAATAAGATAATAATGTATGTTAAAAGCTTTTGGTAGTGGTGATCTCTCTCTCCCACTAGTTAAAAATATTCAACGCTTTGAAATGGGTGTGTATTTGATTTCAGGTGCAGGCCACTCACTATGTTTGTCTCCATCTAATTCTAATGAGTTAGAAAGTGATGATGAAAGCCGAAATATGAGGATCAAATGGCGTTTGGTACCACGGAAAATGAAATCTCAGAGAAGGATTTAGGTTTGGACATCCCACTACATAATGGTCGGACCTAGATTTTGTTCATCTTATACACCAAGTTTATCAAATATAAGGGTACACGTTAGCATGAAGACTATAAATGAGGTTGAACTACTAAATACAAACTTCTGTAATATTAAAATTAATATGGCAGGCTCCTAGAACAAGAGCAGAACACAAATAAAGCACAAGAAATTAAGAGCAGAGAATGGATTATCCGAGGCATTAATTCTGGTAATTTTTTTTTTTTTTTTTTTTTTTACCATTATTATTTTTTCTTTTGTTTTGAAACTTATAGTTAATAATAAGTATTTTTATTAGAGTTATTTGTTTGTAATCAAACCATAAATCAAGTATGTATTTTAGATCAAATTAAACCATAAATAATTTTTTAGCCAAAACTAGAAGTAGCTAGGTTTCTCTTCTTAAGACCTTTAATGTGAATAATTAAATTTAATAAAAATTTCATAAGATATGACACAAGTAGGCAGCCTAATGAAGTAGCTTTTTCTATTGATGAAAAGGTAGAACTTAACTTTTTATTGTTGTCTAAAGTAGATACAATCTTAAGCAACTTTTGATTGTTTTAATTGAAACAATTAATGACTGCAAATAATGATCATATTGGTGAGTAATTAATTAATGTGCCACTTAAAGTTTGAAACAATGGGAGCCTAAAGTTTTTAAATATCCTATAGAGAAGAGAAAATAGGTAGTAAAGGTGGAGGATTTCAATTGGATTAATATCATATATTATTCTTAAGGTTTCTAACTTCATCACTAAGAATGATACTTTTTGCACTTTTAATCAAATGAACTTTTAAAGTTTGAAAATTATATCACAGATATCCATTTTCTTTAATTATGTTATGTTGCCGTTTGTGGTAGATGAATAAAATAATAATTTTGATTTTATAAGAAAATGTTGAGGTAAAATGGTAACTTTAATCTTATAAAAAAGTATTGTTTTGTAAACTTAATGACTATGTAACAAAGTTAGGGAAAAAGTCAAAAAGAGTATATGTGACAAAGCTTTTAAACTTGGAGGGTCTATTTGATAAAACAAAGGATTATTTGTGATACTTTTTTAAACTTTAAGGGTCAATTTAATAAAAGGTATAAAATTTTTTATCAGAATAATAAATTTAATTTAAAAACCTTAAAAGGTAGTCTATGATATTTTCCCTGTTTTAATTAGTCTATATACAGAGATCAAGAAAAGCCGATTGACTTAATGCAAATTAATTAAAAAAGTTGATGGCAAAGAAAACATACAAGCCCAAAAGTCTGTTGCTATTGGGTGGGGCTCATCCCACCATTTCAATTGTGAGCCATGCAAGAGACTATTTACTTTGTCCACAATACATGCATACAATTTATAAAAAAATGGGGTTGTTTTATTATTATTTTTCTTTTTTGCTTGATGTAATATATAAAAATAGTGCAGTTGACATTTATTTAGGCTAATGCATTTCATTATAATAATTCTGTTGCTATTGGGTGGGGCTCATCCCACCATTTCCCTCCACTTTGTTTTCAGAATAAAAGCACCCCTTTCCTTCCCAATCTCTTCCTCCTTCTGTAAACCCATTACCCATTGCTTCATTCACTCACTCATGGCTCTTAAGATCAATGCATCTCTTCTACTTTTCCTCCTCCTCCTCATTCCTTTGATATCTTCAGGTAATCAAAAAAATATGTGCTTAAGCATCAAATTCATCTATAAATTAAGTTTATTTAACATTAATTCAGTTTGTGACGGCCACTCTTTTCTCTCTTGCAGGCATGGTTGAAGGCAAGGATGGCATGAACCCTAAATACTCACTTCACAAGGTACTCTGAAGCCCCATAACATTTATCATATTATACCTAAACTTAAAAAGTATTCTTAATTTTAATATTTGATATGTGTTCACACAAATTTCAAGAGATATAAAAAAAAATGAGGATCTCTCTCTCTATATTTTATGAAAATCCATAAACCTCAAAGTCTTTTTGGAACCCTATAATCTTTTGAAAGCGAGAAACAATTATTCTTGGCCATAAAAGTGCTCATGAGAGGATCTTGTGGGACCAAACTACAAGCCTAACCATCTGCTAAACTCTCATAAGTGTGAATCTCTATATATTCCTCAAATACATATATTTATATCAATGCATAAAAAAAATACAAACATGCGAAGAATAAAGAACAAGAGGAAGTAGAGATGATAAATTTTTGTTTTACAAGTTTAAGAATGTAGTGTTCTTAGTAACGATGGATCGATGTTGTTTTATGTGAAGGATGATGGTGGGCGAGTGAATATTGCAAGGAAGCTTCTGGTTGATGAAAATGCATTGGTGCTGGATTATGATGATGCAGGAGCCAACACAAGGCATGATCCTCCAAAGAAAAAACCTGGTGGTGGAGGCAAACCTTGAAGATATTAATTAATAAATAATAAGATAATAGAAATCATTAATTACTACTTCTCAGTTTCTCTGATCCAGAGGTTTTGATCATGTATTAGAAGAATTTCATTAGTGTTTGCATATTTTAAATGAGATTATTCGGTGACAATAATATGGTGATTCCTCACCAGCTACTACTTGTGGTTGTTGGGGGGTGTATTAAAGCCTTTCAATTATGACTTCTCATTGTATTTAATTATATATGTAAGTTTTCAATTGGCTATTGCCAATGTTATCATTTAAGAATAAATGAAGTTCTTGAATATCGGTGCTTTATTATATTATTATTCATGGAGGATGAGGAAGTCACAGATGGATGTAAGTGGTTGGGATTGAATTATTTTATATTTGATTGTAAGATTAAAATATTGGTATGATGATGCTCTCTCTTCTCTCCTGTTGCCACAAATTAGAACATGATTATTATTATTACGTATGCTCAATAATTACTTTACTTTATTAGTATATGCCCAATGTATTTACTGATTAACATGCATGAAATATATAAATATATATATATATATTAAGGTACTATATATATGCTTAAGTTGAATAAATTGACAAAGAAATAAAGTCTACATATATTTTCATAAGATTCCATTTGAAAGATTTTTGTCGAATTAATGACAATAAAATTCAACCACAACGATTTAAACTCTATTACTAATAGAAAAACAGTTTTTTTTTTTTTTTTTAAATAGTTAAAAATAGTCTAGAACCACTATCAATCATAGAAAACAAACTCTCCAAGAAACCGGTATCAAGAATTTTCTCTTTCATTACTATTAGATTGCAATAGATTAACGACTTAAAAAACAGTGGTAAGGTTTTTATGTTACAAATTCAGGTTCATATATCCTAACCCTTTAATAAACTTGATTCGAATTTCACGAATATGTATAGATATTACATAGAATAAAGATAAAGTATATTAAAACCAAAGAGAAGAACAACGATTAATAATAGATGAGATTATAGAATAATTAGTCAATGATTTTGTGAATCAAAATAATAATAGAAGAAAACATTATTATTTTGAGAAAGTTTATGATATCGCAGTGGTATGGTAACATGGTACCACAAATTAATGTTTATATAACACATAGTTTAATAACTACCAAATCACATTCAATATAGATAGAAAAGAGAAAAAAAAATATGAGATAGCATAAATTCGTCAATTAGTAGTATGAATGATGTAATATCTCGATGGTATTCTAGGTTTTTCATACTAATTAACATTGAAGTAAAGAGAATATCCACAGTTTGTTCTTCCCACAAGAAGAGATGGCGAGTCATTCTCCAACACTTGGAAAGGGCAAGAGAGTAGATGGGGAGTAGTAGTCTTGATGCAATAATTCAAGGCAGAAAGACCAAAACTGTTGCTATCTATATATATGGATTATGGACATGTACCCACCTTCCATATTTTTCTTTCTTCTCATCATCACATATTTTGACTATGTACTGTTAACAATTGGAATTTCATATGCTCAAGTCAAAATTCTATTTCTTTTTTTCACCTTTTGAAGCTTGGTACTATATTTAAGATAATTCTCATCCAATAAGTATAAGCGATAACCTAGTCAATATTGGTGTGAAAATAAAATAAAAGTTTATAACATTATTGGTATGAATCCAATTAGTACATAAATTAAAATGATAGTGGAGGTGAGGGCCCAATCACCAAATCTACAGCATATATTTGTGATTTTGTAAGGTAGCTCATTAAAATCATGTGATGAAGGTTTTGCCCAGAGACACATTTTTGTGTGTTGAACAGTGGAGTTCCCATAGATATCCTTTGGCGATATAAATAACCAATAAAGCTTCTATTATTTACATAAAAGCATCCATCTCATTAGTCAAAGATAATTTATTTCGATCAAATATTAAAACTCACAAAACTAGGGATGTCAAAATGACTTAATGATGTATGTTTTATTCTTTTATAAAATTACCGTTTACCCACCAAAAGAAAATGACTTATATGGGTTTGGGGTTCCAAGTAGCCCCATCCTAATTAGAGGTGGAACAAATGGGTTGGGTTAGGCGGGTCAACCCTAACCCGGCCCGCAATGAAGCGGGTTGAACCTCGGACCGCCAATATGGCGGTCCGGGTTGAACCCAACCCGACAGCAACCCCCGGGCGGGGCGAGTTGCAAAATGGCAACCCGCCAACCCGGCGGGTTGTTGTTTTGTCTCTTCTAAAAGAGACCGCCAACCTGATGGGTTGGCCGAAAAAAAAAAAATAAATAAATAAATTTAATTTGTTTTTTCAAATTACCCCTTTACCATTGAAATATAGCCGCTTTATAGTCGTTGGAGGGGTCTTTTTCGTCATTTTTCTTTCCCATTTTTTTCTATAAATTGTCTCTAAACTCTCATATTTTTCTCACAACTCAAATTCTCTTATATTCTCTAATCTCTCAATTATTCATTTATTCTCTTAATCTCTTTGTTATCAATTTGCTCGTATTTTAATTTTTATTAGCTTTTGCAATTTTTAATTCATATTTCCAATTTTCCAAATTCCAATTTCCATATTCAAATTCTCTTTCTTTAATTTTTATTTCTTCTACATCAATTTTTTTTTTTCAACTACAATAGATAGATATTTCTCTCCCATCAATTACAATGATGAAGGAAACTACTATCCTAGTCCTAGTCCCGCTGATTTTACTAACATAAATGCAGGAGAAGATTCAAATAGTCCCGCTTTCCCATTCTCAGAATCCGATACACCTCAAAATATATCCCCGATTCCAACAGCTCCCGATGGTTCTAGAAGTAGTCCTCGTAATCGTCGTGCTCGTCCAACTTCATCTCAAGCTGAGGCAAGATCATCAACTGTCGTCGAAAGCGAAGACAGACACACATCAGACGTTTGGGCGTATTTCGACAAGTTTTACGAGATAGAAAACGGCGTTCAAGTCAAGAAAGCGAGATGCAAATACTGTGGAAATATTTATAAAGCTGATTCAGGTAATGGTACTAGTACTTTAAAAAGGCATGCTAATAAACATATTAATCAACTTGGAAATAGAGAAAGCAACCAAACTCAAATAACTAATATGGGTACTACTTGGCGTTATAATTCTGATGTATATAGGGAACAGTTAGCTTTATATATTGCTGCAACTGATCAACCTATTAATATGGCTGAAGATAAATATTTTAAAAGATTTGTTCAAAATTCATTTTTTTTTAGGATTTAAAAGTATTCTAAAAATGCAACTAGAAATGATTAATAAAATTGTTTAGAAAAATGAAATTAGAATTAAAAAATAAAATACATACTTGTCATGTTAGTGTGGCTTTAACTGCCGATATTTGGAGTGGGTAGAGCTAAACAAGATTATATTTGTGTGACTAGTCTTATTTGATAATAAATGTAAATTAAATAAATCTTTTTAGGATTTAGTTAATGGATTTTGATCACAGTGGTGAACAAATTATAATAAAATTGTTGAAGTTTTAGAAGATTATGATATGTTAGTAAAGTGATAAGTTTAACTTTAGATAATGCAAATTCTATAGTAAAGCTATAGATTATTTTCAAAGTAATTATCCTTTATATAACAATTTGAAGTTTTTTCACCAACGTTGTGCATGCCATGTTATTAATTTAATTGTGAAAGTGGTATGAAAACAATTAAAGAAAATATAATGAATTAGAGATGTTTAGCTGGATTACTAGTAGTAATAAAAGAAATGCTGAATTAAGACGTTTGTATAATCAATATGTCTCCTAGAATTTTTGCATTAGACATGCCTGTTAGATGGAATAGTACTTATTTAATGCTTGATTCAGTTTACCTTATGTAATATAATTAGTTATTTTGTAGCAAATAATAGAGGTCTTCATTATTTGGTAGAAAATGATTGGCAAATAGTTAAAGTATTTCATTCTTTCTTAAAATTTTTTACCAACCACTTTACAACTTTCTGGTGTGTATTATCCTACTAGTCCATTGATAATATATACAATTATAAAAATTTCCGTGTTATTTATAAAAAATAGACAATGTAATTTTAAATGCACCAATAAAGGCAATGGAATTTTTTTTTTTTAAATTTGGAAACCCATTCATTTTCTTTATTGTTTAGGTGCTATAATATTTGATCCTATAATTAAATTAGCAGGTTTAGAAAATGGTTTTGACAATTTTGTGAAAATTCACAAACCGAAGTACATGCCAATAAATAGAAGAGGTAAAAAATACACTTTTCGAAGTATATTTCCAATATGAAAACAGGTATGGGAACCCACAAAGAGGCGAAACATCAGGGAAGCTGCATCAGAAGAAACAAATGAAGACTTCTACTCTTGGGGTGCACTGAATAGGCCGAAGAGGACTCGAATCCAAAGCACAACCTCCTCTTCAGAAGCTCCACAACAACAACAACAAAATGTACTGTCTTCCATGCAGTCGCAGAGTAATGAGCTTAACAATATTGGCAACCCCTGAAATGTTACAGTAGATCCACACAGAGAGCCAACATTGATCTCTTAGACTATTGGAGAGCTAGAAATGATTTTTCGGTATTATCAAGACTTGCCTTGGATGTTGCTGTTCATGTCTCAACCGTCTCATCCGAACAACATTTAGTGCAAGTGGAAGATTTTAAATGAAAGGAGGACTAAAATTCACAAAAAATGATTGAAGTCTAATGTCTTTGAGATTAGGAACGGTCGTGCCATCAAGGTCAATACGAGGTTGTCGACAATATTTTAATAGAATCATTTCAATTTTATAATATAGATGATACGATGAGGGAGGTCCAGTGAACCCCAAAATTAGTTGTTTTGTAAATTGTAACTCGTAAATTAATTGTCAATTATGCACTCTTTTTTCGTTACCAAGTTTTTGTCCCATTGAGTTTTTCTTGGTGAGGTTTTTAACGAGACAATAATTATTGTAATTCTTATTTTATTTTTTTATAAATGAATAAATTTAATTATTCTTATATTACAATTTTAATGTATTAAAATGAATTAATATTTGGAATGTTAACAAAAAAAATTTATTTAATTTATTATTGATATTTGAAAAGAAATTAACACTTAACTAAAACAATTACATTTATTTATTATAAATTATTAATTATTCATTTAAAAAGTTAATTAAAATTTAAACTTAAACAAAATAAAACAAAACAAAATAAAATAAAATAAATCAGAAAAGAAGGTTAACCCGGCCCAACCCGCGGCTTAACCCGACGGGTTAGGGTTGGCGGTCCGGTTGGGCCAACCAATTCCCCAACATTGACGGGCCTAACCCGACCTGCCAATGTTGCCAGGCGGGTTGCGCAACCCGTTGCGGGTGGGTCGGGCTGGGCTGAATGGGCTGTTTTCCACCTCTAATCCTAATCGATTAGATTTGATATATAAATTTGGAAAGAAACAGATTTGGGTTTGAATATTTGGGTACGCGGGATAGTTATGCAACTTTTACCTTGACATACCCCATTTTGCGCAAAAAATATATAACCATACAATATTTAATATTAAAGTTATAAAAGGTTATATATTTACAACGCATCCGATATTCACATAGTATGCAGAAGATAAAGATATTAATGAGGTTTACGCATCATTATTTTTTATATGAATTAATAATAATAATAAAAACAAATTAATTTTTTCCCTTTCATTATGTAGTTGTGACGAAGAAAGAAGATGTTTATTCTTGTGGTATTAGATGCTTAAAGTCATGCATGCGACTTTTAGTTAGGCTTTGAATTTTTAATTTTATTTATTTTTGTTTATGATTTGTTTGAATAATTTTTATGAGAATAATCAAACTTTCAATAAATAGTAATTTTACTTTTTTTTCTTAGTTCTTCACTTATTAGATATGTAAAAGTAATATAAATTTTGAATTAAAAAAATATTATTTATTATTTGATCCTTTATATATATATATATATATATATACAGTAAAACCTCTCTATAGTCATAATGGTGAGATTAATTAATTTAATTACTATGAGAAGGTTATAACTTAATAGAGGCGTGGTAACAAATTTTTTTTTATAATTCATATTTTAGTAGTACAGTATTAGGATTTCAATTGATGTTTTAATACTATTAAGATTTCAATTCAACGCTTCAATTGCCTACTTTTGAAACGGATAGAAGACCATGTCTTAAAACCAGCAAAGATAAGTGTCCTTGATGGAATTGTAAATACAGTTGCTGCATAGTTAAATTGATATGAAGCCACAAACTATTGCCAATTGTTTAAATCATTACAAAATTATGCAGCAAATTGATGTGAATCCACATATTATTGCCAATTGTTTAATCATTACAAAATTATGCGGCAAATTAATGTGAAGCCACATACTATTTCCAATTGTTTTAATCATTACCAAATTAGGATCCTCGATGTCGATGAATTGCAAGTTACAAATAAAATGGATGAGGAGAATCAAAGAGTCATTGTAGAATTTTGTGATCAGATTCGATAACTTCATTACACTAATCGAATGAATATTAATGTCTTTCTCAATCATTCAAATGAACAATAACTCATATATGCTTTAACTAAAGAAGAAATCATTACTACAATTAGACAAGAAGATAAAGGAAATAATCATGAGGATGCATGATAATACGAAAATACAAAAAGTTTTGTGCCAAGAAGCTCTAAACATACTTGAGAAACTATAAATATTTGGCTTCAACAAGAAGTTGTTCATGCTAGCTAGTAATCTACCCGCAAGTTAAACGATGTACTAACAACTCTAAAGCATAAATCATTATCTCAAACAACTTTAGATAAATATTTTTTTTCATCTTAACCTTTAATGTAACATAGCATATTTTTTTTTGTAATATACAGATAATTATTACTATATGGAGGCAACTTTTCTTAAGACGGGAATTAGAAAAATTATAATTTATTACAATGTAGAGTTTGTTCTTATTTATAATTATCCCAAATTGGGAATTGAATTTTTTATGATTATGTAGAGTTTATTCCTATATAGAGTTCCTATAGAGAAGTTTTACTCTCTCTCTATCTCGCTCTCTCTCTCTCTCCTCTCTCTCTCCTCTCTCTCTCTCTCTCTCTCTCTCTCTCTCTATATTATATATATAATTATATATTATATATATATATATATATATATATAATATATATATATATATATCAAATGAGGCAAATTAGAGTTTTCTGATAAAATAAATAACCCAAATCCAAATCGTCCTCATTTTTTTCAAGGGATATGGGGTGAATTTTGGTATTCATAAAAAGAGGTGGCAGACATCAATAGATTTTCATTGTTTCACCTGAAAGTACTCATATTGCATAAATTAAATAAAAAAAAAAAGTAAAATTTCTAATAAAAAATTAAGAAAATTATAAAACTAAAATTAAAATGGGGTTATTTATCATATTGGACCTCACTCAATGGGTTGAAGCTACTTTCATAACTTTAATTTATGTTATTTTCTAATGGTCATAATTGGTAGTATTGACACTTTTTTTTTTTGGGTTTTAAAGCTTAAAATCTTTTTTAGTCCATTTCTTTAAAAAAGAATTATCCCTAATTCATAATACTCCTTTAATAATAATGCCTAACCTTAAAATTAGCATTAATGTTTGTGTAATAACCTTGATATATTGCTAAGGATACTAAAGCGCTAAAATCTAAATTAAAGTAGGCAAAAGATAGCAAAAAGATCTGCCATACCAGAATCCTATTTTCTGAAAGTCCTAACCCACATTTAGTGGCTACAGTGAAAGGCAGTTTTAATATTATCATGATTCAGAATCCCTTCCCACTCATTCAACCAAAGTACTAGTTAGGCAAAGTGAATTAAGACCAAAATTCCCCAGAAATCTGATACGTTTACAAGTCTTAAAACACTTATAAACATGAGTGGACAAAGAATTGCATGTCCTAAAACACTTGCTTATTCAATTGAATAGAAGAATTTTAGTCAAAGTCCTAAAACACTTGGATTGTAGAGTGTGGAAAGCAATGGAGAAAATTCGGTCCAAACAAGTTCTAAGGAGGGAGAGAGTCCAAACATTTCGGCTCAAACCATTCCAAGCTCAAGCTCAACAAGGGAAGCTCAAGCTCACCAAGAAAGAGGCTCAAGTGTTGAAAATGTCCAATCCAGCCAAAGCCTTATTCCAAAGGGAAAGATCTACATGAACCCTTATTGGATCCATTTGCATGATTCTCAAGGCCTAAATTCTTACACTCTTATTAGTAGACTTAATTAGAATCATTAATCAAGTTTTGATCTAATGAAGTAAATTTATTTCAACTAATGGGGTGGTTAAATACATAGATCCTAAAATTAGGGAATTATGTCTCTTTGCATTAAATAGGCATGACCTTGCTTTTTCAATGAATGACTTGTAATATTAGTTAAGTTTTTTCATTTTATTGTATTTGTCAATTACTTGTTTATCCTTGTATTTGTCAATATAAGGGCAACTATTTCATTGTAATAATTAGCTTATGAAATATATGAAATTGGTTTATCCATTTGAGAGAACTCTTATATTCTTGAGTATGCATTCTTTATCCAAGTCTTGATAAGGAGATTTGGTGGTGAATCAATTCAAGTTGGTCGAATAATCCTTTAAGCTTGAAGTATTTCTACTTGTCTTGATGTAGATTTGCAAGTAAGTGTGATTTAGTTATGTTTTTAATTTGGCTGAATTTCTACTTGATTTTTGGAGTATGTTGTGTTGTTGAAATTGGTTGGAAATGGATCAAAATTCATTTGCTTCAAAAATACCAACACATCTATATTAACATCATTGGCCATTACTGCCAAGTATCTCCTTCAATCTTATAAAAAAACTTGAGCGGAGAACTGAAGAACTGTATATGCAGGAAATGTGTGTGTCTCTGCGTGCATGCATATTCACAGTAATGATCATTTTATGAATTTCAAAGATGAAATGAGATAAATAGAACGTGAATAATATGTTTTTTTTTTTCTTTGAGATCGTTCGAGATCACCTAAAGCAATATTATGAAGGGACGAGACTAGTACAACTAACAATATAGGCAAAAGAATTAAATCTATGTGAATGTATACATTTTCAGAAGCCCTCACATTCATAAAGAAAGCTGAGATGACATCCATATTGCAAGCGACACAATTCCAATGGTAGCAAAAGCCTGCCCGAATTCATACACAATATTTTGTTGCTGAAGTGGTAGATTTTGCCAGTCTGTCCGCCTGAGTGCGAGTCAAAATCAAGAACAGACAAAAGGTTAGACAAATAGTATGGCATAGTAAGAAGTAAATAGGAAGGCATGAAGATAGAATATGCTTGTATGTGTCTGACCTGGACACATCAAGGACCATTTGGTTTCCAATTGAAATAATCCATTATTTACCATGCATTAAAAAAAGAAAAGAAAAACAAATACATTTGAGATTATGTTGCCTTCTTTCTTTTCATTTTCCCGACAGTTCAATAATATTTAGATGTGAAGCTGACGAACTCTTCTGTTTGGAATGCCCAAGAATGAGCAAGTATGCAGCAACAAACTTTTTCTGTACCAATTTCAATTATAATACAGAACTGGGGGGAATTAATGAAGCTGTGCATCCATGGAGTGGACACACAACCTACGCCTAAGTCTGAAGATACTATTTTCAGCTTTTTTAGAGTCTCCTTTATTAATATGAATTAAACATCAAGGGAAAATGTAGTAATTAATTCAGGGTGACAAAATTCTTTTTCACTTTACATAAAAATAGATGATACTACAAAAAGAGCAACGAGAGTGATAAAATGAGTGCAGCTAGAGAACATTCCATTTATAAGTGAAATCCAAATGCTGCAGATTAATTTTTCGCAATGAACTTATTTTCACATTTTGGGTAGGTGATATTTTATAGAAATTTATTTTGAATTAATATCAAATTTGCAAATTATAGCTTAAGCTAGGTTGCAAATCAACAATGATGTCTCAGTTCAGCAGCATAAAAGAAAAATCAGACTAGTACAGACATGGGCATACCCTAAGTCGGCAATGACAATGCTGACATTATCTTGGGAATGTCGGTCCTGCAGAACATTTCCAATTCCAGAATGTATAAGTTACCAAGTACAATATGACTATTTTGTGTTGAAAAAAAAGGCAACACAGAAATATTCCACGTTACCAGAGCTGCTTGTGCAAGTGCTTCACAAGCTACCTGAAATCAGAAGAGAGGAAAATGAACACCGAACATGGTCACAAGATCATTCAACAACAGAGAGATATAGAATTAAAAAAGTGTTCTGATTACGAGACTGTTATGGAGCAAAACATCAGTACGAAGCAGAATGATTACCTGTACATCTCCATGTTGCTGAAGCTGATTCCTGACAAAAGTAACTGCTTCTGAGCTGAAACATAGATAGTTAACACATAAGTGGTCTCTTTTGAGCTACCAAAAATACTGCCTACTACTTAGCGAGCACTTCAGGAATATTTAAAGAACCAAGACAGAAGGGTTGAATAACAAACTTGTTCATGTAATCCCATAATCCATCAGATGCCAACAGTATAAATTCCGCATCTGACCCAAGATCTATTTGGAAAATATCTGGCAACGCAATAACCAGGTCCTTGTTGAGTTTCACTCTGTACAATACAAAGAATGTACTCATAATCAAAACAATGTTGTAAGTCCAAAAGTGTCTGTGAGTATTATTTTGCTATAAAATACCACATAGTTTTGCAACTTAATATAAAATCATGCTACATATCAATTAAAATAGCTGAAGCTAATCTTGAGACAATATAACTTGGAAAATTTTCCTTGATGATGCATTAGTTCTGATCAACCTGAATTAGAAATATAAATTGCTGAAACTCTGTCTAGCATGTCATTATTTATTAAGTCAATAGAAAGTGAGAACAGTTCGGTCATTTGTTATAGATATAATTTATATGCTTGTCAATATCTGTGTCTCGATCTTAATCAAGCTTAAACCACTCAATCAGCAGTTCTGAAGTAAAAGTAAAAGAACCATAATCAGTTTCAGACTGTAAACAACTAGACAAAATTTCATCTTCCTTACTGGTGTTATGCCTTTAAACTAGGCAAGTTGAACCTCAAAATATAACCCATATGATGGAATTCAAAGTTGACCACAGGGTAAGCATACTAAATTTTTATGTCTGCTCCGATTTTCCCTTGTGATGAAGTTGATCCAATTATCAAATAATCAGAAACTTTAGACAAAATACCTACCGAGAAACAAATTTTTCAGACCATCTTCCTTCATCAACACCCTTCTTCAACATCCTGTGCACATGTAAAACATCCCAAATCATTGAAATTTGCCTACAGCAAACAGATTATATTCAATTTTCAGAAATAGTAACAGTCAATAATTGAACAAAAAGCATAAAGGGACGCACTCATTCTTCTTTGTCTTGAACCGGATGTCACCAAAAGCACGAGATACGGCAATGTCTCCACAAATCCTCCCATTGACAATCTATAGACAGTTTACATGTGAACTACCATCAGCCACGTAATGCAAGTTAGAATATGAGCATCAAGGGAACCATGGAGTTTATGACAAGGGTAAACACAAATCATAAGTATATAAGAGGTTTTGATTCCGTACTGTCAAAGACCCTAGTAGCTCAGAAAAGAAGCCAGTTAAAGATTTAAAACAAATGAGTGGCATACAAGAAAATACGCCTCTGTATAGCCTAAAGATATTTGGATATTTAGATTCTGAAGAAGAATGACAAGTTGAGGTATGCAGAAACTGTACAAACAAGAACATCAAGCAACTATGTTCGCACAATTTAACAGATCCTGCATCATTTTTTAATGCTGCAATTCCTCTTCACTTCAAAGAGAATTGGCCACTAGAAGAGAAGGAAAATGTAAGAAGTAAAAACAAAATTTGAAGAATAGAAAAACACACCCATCCACCTGCTTCTCTGATTCTTCTGATTTCTTGAAGAGAGACCTTGTTGCTTCCATAAGGCCGATGAGGATTAGTTAGTATATCTGCTTTTCCAGAACGAGATAGTACCTGCATCAAAATATTAATTGAAGGCATATGTTTCTATTTGATTCCACAGATTTTATCTAGCAAAAAATGAGGCCCAGAGCATCATAACCAGCACAAACTTTGGATCCGTACCAAACATGAGTCGCCAACATGTGAGATAAATAGCATATCTTTTCCGATCAACATAACTGTGGCTGTTGCTCCGGATTCGTCTTCCTCCGCATTCATTTCAAGCCTTTACAAAATGAAACACCATCTAAACCTTCAATGCAATAATTTAGAATATACAATTATATTGAGAGTACATACTGTATGCATATATCTTCAAAGAAAAGAACAGTGCCACAGCATAAAGAATCTATCGGCTCACCAACTCAACAATTTCTTATCAGCATTTTGAAAAGCTTCCTCTAAGGCCTCTCTAATTGCATTGTAATCTTTTCCACTCAATAACAATCCACCTTGTAAAGCTGCAACGCACTCTTTGTATAGCTCATCCCTGTGTTGGAAAATCAGATTAAGAACAACATGAAAAGAAAATTATACAATTGAATTAATTCCATATTGATTTTTCATTCCTATTCCGTTCAAATGCCGCTAAACACCACAAAATATATGAGATTCAGCACTCAACAAATTTAAAGCATCCTACAAATCATAGAAGACTTTCTTGTAACATGGAAACCATCCACAAATACATCGATAAATTAGCAGTTCATTTATTTTAAATAAAGGGTAGTGCTGAATCTTAGTTATGAACTCTGTCATGTAACATCAAACATTACATTTGTAAAATGAAAGGTTGTAGTTCAAGCTGGAAATCTAATTCTTTCCAGGAAATTTCAACCTTAGTCAAACGAGAAGACCCTTTATACAATTGCAACATAATTGAAGCACCTAAACTAGTTTTACTAGTAAACTTGATTAATCGGAGAACTACCCAGTAATGGAAATAAACTACATGATCGAATATGATGATTTGTAAAGCACAAAACTAAGAAAAAGAGACCCATGAGAGTTATGAAATAGACAAACCGAAGAAACTTGACAGAAGAGACACCACCGTGGCCATCAAAAACAGCAGCAAAGGAGAACCCATCAAGGCCATCGGATTGTATAACAAGATCATCCTCCATCTCTTCACGCGGGCCCTGCAAACTGGCGGAGCCCCATCGGATACCGGCAACGCCACTCAAAGAAGAGGGCGCGTCGATTGCAATCGCGGAGACGCTGAGAGTTTTAGCTCTTGTAGCAGTTACAGTATTGGTTTTGTTGGCGGGCTTGAAGTTAGATTTGTAATTGAGCTTGGATAAGAGAAACCTCTGTAAGTACTGTTGGCTTAGCAACGCCATTAAGACTGACTGACTTACTGAGTTGGAGCACCAGAGAGTTGAGAGGGAAGAGAAAAGAGTAAGAAGAGAGTTAGTGGTGGTGATGAGTTGGGTTAAAGAAAGGATAAGAGGAGTGAAGGAAAGCCTCATAACTGATTTAACCGATTATTTTCTTACGATTCATGAGATTGAATTGTCACTTTCTGTACTGCTCCTGTCTTGTCTACACTTTACACTTAATTTTTCTTTAGAATATGTATCATCGAATTTCTGTAAATTATAAACGCATTTATTTTTCTGAAAATACTATAAAATAAGGAATGTTCACGACGCCCTCTTTTAATATTTGATACAAAATTTTAATTATATTTTTTCATAAAATTACCAACTTATTTACTAGATCAGATGGTTGACTTTAAACGAAAGAGATGTTATAATTTCACATAATTTTTAATAAATTTCAGATATATTTATCATAAAGCTGCCTGTGATTCAGGAAATATTATATTACTATAAATATTTTATATTAATAAAAATATAGATTATCTTGAAGATTAATAGAAATGTTTGAAAAAATGTGTTTGGTTAAATTAGAATAAATTGATAGGTATATTATATTGATATATTTAGTTGGGAGGATAAATTGATGGGTATATTACAGTAAAATCTCTCTATAGTGATACTCTATATAGAGATAAACTCTACATATTCATAAAAAATTCTAGTCCTAATTTGGGATGGTTATAAATAAGAATAAACTCTACATTGTAATAAGTTATAATTTTTTCTAATTCCCGTCTTAAGAAAAGTTGTCTTTACATAGTAATAATTATCTGTATATTACAAAAAAATATATGTTATGTAAAATTAAAGGTTTAAAATGAAATAAAATATTTATTTAAAATTGTTTGGGACAATGATTTATGCTTTAGAGTTATTATTACATCTTTAACCTTACGAGTACGTAATAGCTCGTTAGCATGGATACCTTCTGGTTGAAACCAAAATATTTTTAGTTTCTCAAGTATGTTTAGACCTTCATGGCACAAGACTTTTTGTATTTACGTACTATTATCCTTAGGATCATTTCCTTTCTCTTCTTGTCTAATTGCAACAGTGATTTCTCATTTAGTTAAAGCATATACAATTTGTTGCTCATTTGGATAATCGAAGAAGACATTAATATTCATTTGATTTGTGTAGTGAAGTTGTCGAATCTGATCACTCAATTCTATAGTGACTCTTTTATTCTCCTCATCCATTTCATTTGTAACTTACAATTCATTGACATTAGTGGTCCTAATTTTGCAGCGCTTAAAACCATTGATAATTGTTTGTGGCTTCACATCAATTGACCATGCATCAACTATATTTACAGTTCCATCAATGATACTTATTTTTGCTGGTTCTAAGAAACGATCTTTTATCCATCTTAAAAGTAGGCAATCGAAGCGCTAAATTGAAATCCTAATGTTACTAAAATATGAATTGAAATCCTAATACTACACTACTAGGACATTAATTATAAAATAAGAAATCAAAACTATAATTTTTGTAACTATACCTCGATTAAGTTATAACCTCCTTATAATAATAAAATTAGTTAGTCCCACCATTATGACTATAGAGAGGTTTTACTATATATAGATTACTAAATTACATTCCTTTTTAAATATTAATATAATATTATTTTTTGAATCATTTTTTAACCCCCTATATTTGAAAATTTTCTAAAACACCCCAGCCATATAAAACTTTACTTTGTAACAAAATTACCCCCACCCACCCTAAGCCACTACCGACAGTCGACAGAATGGCACACGATCGGCTATATATGATCGACTGTGTGCCGACAATGCCAGTTTCATGAACAAAGACCTAGCCTTTTCACAGTCAGATCTATGGCTGTGAAACAACCATATCACGGCCAGATCTGGCCATCTTCGGCCATGAATCACATATCCATTGTTGAAAATAGAATTACCGATGCACGGACGACCAGATCTCGTCGTCTGTGTGCCGTTTCAATAACTGTCGACGATGGTGATTGGTCGTTAGCGATAGTCTTGGGTGGCTGGGGGTGGCTATGGTTTGGGGTAATTTGGTTGAAGTAGAAGGGTAGTTTCTTAAAAATCCTAAACATGAGGTTAAAATTGTCCATAAATTTATTGTAAATTGTTTAGATAATAAAGGTATTATTTTCGTAAAATTTTATTAATAATAAAGGATAAAATTATAACAAAATTAAGATTATCAAGTAATCTTAAATTACCTAAGAAAATGAAGATAATCAGATTAACTATTATATTACTAATAGTAAATACTATTAGTTTTAAAAGATTACTTAGACAATCAAACATAATAATCAAGTAATAAAAGATGAGATTACTTCATTCATAGATGGTTATCAATAACCAAACACGCCATAAGGATTATTACACATATAAACTCACTATAAAGATATTTACAATTTACAATTCACGGGTACGAATGATGACACGGCAGAACGTGGTTTAAGTCTGGCTAGTTCAGCTATTTATTCTGTGAATGACAGGCCAGCTTCACACCACCTGTATTCGGCAGCTAATTATTCAATAAATATTACTTTGCGTATCAAAATAACATTATATAAAATTAGTAAATAACATGATAATAAAGAGTAATTTTACATAACATTATGTACAAATTTGTTGTGTGACACAATTTTTTTTTTATTAAATGGTCCATTTGTTTTATATGTAATATAGTTGTTTATTTTTCAAAACAAAAGATACAATTAAAATTTAGGAAAATATGATGGGTTAAAATATTTGTCAAAACCAATCTTTCGACGCAATCCTAAAAATTAATATAAAGTTATAAAAATAAAAAAATGTTGTACTTTTTCTTTCTTTTTTCTTAAATATTTTTTAACTTCTAAATAATTTTAAACATATTATGTTAGCCTAATGTAAAACCTAGATTTGAGTAATATTGTTGTTGCAGATAATAATAATAATAATTGATCAAAGCAATAAATTCTTCAAACAACAATATAAGAATACAATAAAATACAAGTAAATGAAAGCTGGAGATAAAATAAAAAACAATGTATAAACCCAAACTAATTAATACATATACATCCATTGGATTGAAGCTTTTCCATCTCCTCCAAATGTGAGACTTTCTCATTTTGTCATTTCCTATTTTATTGGTACAAAGGATGGCCATCAAACTCTCCTAAACATTCTCACTCTCCATATTGTTCACTGTTCCTAAGTCATACACATAGCATATAATTTTTCTAATCTAAAATATAGTCTTAAACTTTCCTTTCTGGTCTCTGTATTTCTCTTTCTTCAAATGAACTTTTGGTTTTAACCAAAATAAGGCATGAAAAATCCTCTGCATCTCAAGTCCTTGAATCACATCTTTCTTGTTTACACTGTTTTAAAACTCGGACGTAATATACAGATAATTATTACTATATGGAGGCAACTTTCTTAAGACGGAATTAGAAAAATTATTTATTCCAATGTAGAGTTTGTTCTTATTATAATTACCCAAATTGGAATTGAATTTTTTATGATTATGTAGTTTTATTCTTCTATATGAGTATCACTATAGAGAAGTTTTACTCTCTCTCCTCTCTCTCTCTCTCTCTCTCTCCTCTCTCTCTCTCTCTCTCCTCTCTCTCTCTCCTTCTCCTCTCTCTCTATATATATATTATATATATATATATATTATATAATATATATAATATATAATATATATATATCTCAAAGGAGGCAATTAGAGTTCGATAAAATATAACCCAAATCCAATCGTCCTCATTTTTTTCAAGTGGATAATGGGGTAATTTTGGTATTCATAAAAAGAGGTGGCAGACATCAATAGATTTTCATTTTTTCACCTGAAAGGTATAATTGCATAAATTAATAAAAAAAGAAGTAAATTTCTAATAAAAAATTAAGAAATTATAACTAAAATTAAAATGGGGTTATTTATCATATTGGACCTCACTCAATGGGTTGAAGCTACTTTCATAACTTTAATTTATGTTATTTTCTAATGGTCATAATTGGTAGTATTGACACTTTTTTTTTTTTGGGTTTTAAAGCTTAAAATCTTTTTTAGTCCATTTCTTAAAAAAGATTATCCCTAATTCATAATACTCCTTTAATAATAATGCCTACCTTAAAATTAGCATTAATGTTTGTGTAATAACCTTGATATATGCTAAGGATACTAAAGCGCAAAATCTAAATTAAAGTAGGCAAAAGATAGCAAAAAGATCTGCCATACCAGAACCTATTTTCTGAAATCCTAAATTTAGCTACATGAAAGGCAGTTTTAATATTATCATGATTCAGAATCCCTTCCCACTCTTCACCAAAGTACTAGTTAGGCAAAGTGAATAGACCAAAATTCCCCAGAAATCTGATACGTTTACAAGTCTCAAACACTTATAACATTGGACAAAGAATTGCATGTCCTAAAACACTTCTTATTCTTGAATAAGAATTTTAGTCAATATCCTAACACTTGGATTGTAGAGTGTGGAAAGAATGGAGAAAATTCGGTCCAAACAGTTCTAAGGAGGAGAGAGTCCAAAATTTCGGCTCAAACCATTCCAAGCTCAAACTCAACAAGGAACGCTCAAGCTCACCAAGAAAGAAGCTCAAGTGTTGAAAATGTCCAATCCAGCCAAAGCCTTATTCCAAAGGGAAAATCTACATGAACCTTATTGGATCCATTTGCATGATCTCAAGGCAATTCTTACACTCTTAGTAGTAGACTTAATTAGAATCATTAATCAAGTTTTGATCTAATGAAGTAATTTATTTCAACTAATGGGTGGTTAAATACATAGATCCTAAAATTAGGATTATGTCTCTTTGCATTAAATAGCATGACCTTGCTTTTTCAGAATGACTTGTAATATAGTTAATTTTTCATTTTATTGTATTTGTCAATTACTTGTTTATCCTTGTATTTGTCAATATAGGGCAACTATTTCATTGTAAAATTACTTATGAAATAATGAAATTGGTTTATCCATTAGAGAACTTTATATTCTTGTATGCATTCTTTATCCTCAGTCTTGATAGAGAGATTTGGTGGGAATCAATTCAAGTTGGTGAATTCCTTTAAGCTTGAAGTATTTCTACTTGTCTTGATTAGATTTGCAAGTAAGTGTGATTTAGTTATGTTTTTAATTTGGCTGAATTTCTACTTGATTTTGGAGTATGTGTGTTGTTGAAATTGGTTGGAAATGGATCAAAATCATTTGCTTCAAAAATACAACACATCTATATTAACATCATTGGCCATTACTGCAAGTATCTCCTTCAATCTTATAAAAAAACTTGAGCGGAAAACTGAAGAACTTATGCAGGAAATGGTGTGTCTCCGTGCATGCATATTCACAGTAATGATCATTTTATGAATTTCAAAGATGAAATGAGAAATAGAACGTGAAATATGTTTTTTTTTTTCTTTGAGATCGTTCGAGATCACCTAAAGCAATATTATAGGGACGAGACTAGTACAACTAACAATATAGGCAAAAGAATTAAATCTATGTGATGTATACATTTTCAGAAGCCCTCACATCATAAAGAAAGCTGAGATGACATCCATATTGCAGCGACACAATTCCAATGGTAGCAAAGCCTGCCCGAATTCAACACAATATTTTTGTTGCTGAAGTGGTAGATTTTGCCATTCTGTCCGCCTGAGTGCGAGTCAAATCAAGAACACCAAAGGTTAGACAAATAGTTGGCATAGTAAAGTAATAGGAAGCATGAAGATAGAATATGCTTGTATGTGTCTGACCTGGACACACAAGGACCATTTGGTTTCCAATTGAATAATCCATTATTTACCATGCATTAAAAAAGAAAAGAAAACACAATACATTTGAGATTATGTTGCCTTCTTTCTTTTCATTTTCCCGACAGTTCATAATATTTAGATGTAAGCTGACGACACTCTCTGTTTGGAATCCCAGAATGAGCAAGTATGCAGCAACAAACTTTTTCTGTACCATTTCAATTATAATACAGAACTGGGGGGAATTAATGAAGCTGTGCATCCATGGAGTGGACACACAACCTACGCCTAAGTCTGAAGTACTATTTCAGCTTTTTAGAGTCTCCTTTATTAATATGAATTAAACATCAGGGAAAATGTAGTAATTAATTCAGGGTGACAAATTCTTTTTCACTTTACATAAAAATAGATAAATACAAACAGAGCAACGAGAGTGATAAAATGAGTGCAGCTAGAGAACATTCCATTTTAATGAAATCCAAATGCTGCAGATTAATTTTTCGCAATGAACATTTTCACATTTTGGGTAGGTGATATTTTATAGAAATTTATTGAATAATATCAAATTTGCAAATTATAGCTTAAGCTAGGTTGCAAATCAACAATGATGTCTCAGTTCAGCAGCATAAAAGAAAAATCAGACTAGTACAGACATGGCATACCCTAAGTCGGCAATGACAATGCTGACATTATCTTGGGAATGTCGGTCCTGCAGAACATTTCAAATTCCAGAATGTATAAGTTACCAAGTACAATATGACTATTTGTGTTGAAAAAAAGGCAACAAGAAATATTCCACGTTACCAGAGCTGCTTGTGCAAGTGCTCACAAGCTACCTGAAATCAGAAGAGAGGAAAATGAACACCGAACATGGTCACAAGATCATTCCAACAGAAGATATGAATTAAAAAGTGTTCTGGTTACGAGAGTTATGGAGCAAACATCAATACGAAGCAGAATGATTACCTGTACATCTCCATGTTGCTGAAGCTGATTCCTGACAAAAGTACTGCTTCTGGCTGAAACATAGATAGTTAACACATAAGTGGTCTCTTTTGAGCTACCAAAAATACTGCCTACTACTTAGCGAGCACTTCAGAATATTTAAAACCAAGACAGAAGGGTTGAATAACAAACTTGTTCATGTAATCCCATAATCCTCAGATGCCAACAGTATAATTCCGCATCTGACCCAAGATCTATTTGGAAAATATCTGCAACGCAATAACCAGGTCCTTGTTGAGTTTCACTCTACAATACAAAGAAGTACTCAAATCAAACAATGTTGTAAGTCCAAAGTGTCTGTGAGTATTATTTTGCTATAAAATACCACATAGTTTTGCAACTTAATATAAAATCATGCTACATATCAATTAAAATAGCTGAAGCTAATCTTGAGACATATAACTGGAAATTTTCCTTGATGATGCATTAGTTCTGATCAACCTGAATTAGAAATATAAATTGCTGAACCTCTGTCTAGCATTGTCATTATTTATTAAGTCATAGAAAGTGAGAACAGTTCGGTCATTGTTTATAGATTAATTTATATGCTTGTCATACTGTGGCTCGTATCTTAATCAAGCTTAAACCCCTCAATCAGCGTTCTGAAGTAAAAGTAAAGAACCATAATCAGTTTCAGACTGTAAACAACTAACAAAATTCATCTTCCTTACTGTGTTTATGCCTTTAAACTAGGCAAGTTGAACCTCAAATATAACCCTATGATGGAATCAAAGTTGACCACAGGGTAAGCATACTAAATTTTTATGTCTGCTCCGATTTTCCCTTGTGATGAAGTTGACCTATTATCAAATAACCAGAAACTTTAGACAAAATACCTACCGAGAAACAAATTTTTCAGACCATCTTCCTTCATCAACACCCTTCTTCAACATCCTGTGCACATGTAAAACATCCCAAATCATTGAAATTTGCTACAGCAACAGATTATATTCAATTTTCAGAAATGTAACAGTCAATAATTGAACAAAAAGCATAAAGGGACGCACTCATTCTTCTTGGTCTTGAACCGGATGTCACCAAAAGCACAGATACGGCAATGTCTCCACAAATCCTCCCATTGACAATCTATAGACAGTTTACATGTGAACTACCATCAGCCACGTAATGCAAGTTAATATGAGCATCAAGGAACCATGGAGTTTATGACAAGGGTAAACACAAATCATAAGTATATAAGAGGTTTTGATTCCGTACTGTCAAAGACCCTAGTAGCTCAGAAAAGAAGCCAGTTAAAGATTTAAAACAAATGAGTGGCATACAAGAAAATACCCTCTGTATAGCCTAAAGATATTTGGATATTTAGATTCTGAAGAAGAATGACAAGTTGAGGTATCAGAAACTGTACAAACAAGAACATCAAGCAACTATGTTCGCACAATTTAACAGACCTGCATCATTTTTAATGCTGCAATTCCTCTTCACTTCAAAGAGAATTGGCCACTAGAAGAGAAGGAAAATGTAAGAAGTAAAAACAAAATTTGAAGAATAGAAAAACACACCCATCCACCTGCTTCTCTGATTCTTCTGATTTCTTGAAGAGAGACCTTGTTGCTTCCATAAGGCCGATAGATTAGTTAGTATATCTGCTTTTCCAGAACGAGATAGTACCTGCATCAAAATATTAATTGAAGGCATATGTTTCTATTTGTTTCACAGATTTTATCTAGCAAAAAATGAGGCCCAGAGACATAACCAGCACAAACTTTGGATCCGTACCAAACATGAGTCGCCAACATGTGATAAATAGCATATCTTTTCCGACAACATAACTGTGGCTGTTGCTCCGGATTCGTCTTCCTCCATTCATTTCAAGCCTTTACAAAATGAAACACCATCTAACCTTCAATGCAATAATTTAGAATATACAATTATATTGAGAGTACATATGTATGCTATATCTTCAAAGAAAAGAACAGTGCCACAGCATAAAGAATCTATCGGCTCACCAACTCAACATTTCTTATCAGCATTTTGAAAAGCTTCCTCTAAGCCTCTCTAATTGCGTTGTAATCTTTTCCACTCAATAACAATCCACCTTGTAAAGCTGCAACGCACTCTTTGTATGCTCATCCCTGTGTTGGAAAATCAGATTAAGAACACATGAAGAAAATTATACTTGAATTAATTCCATATTGATTTTCATTCCTATTCCGTTCAAATGCCGCTAACACCACAAAATATATGAATTCAGCACTCAACAAATTTAACCCATCAAATCATAGAAGACTTTCTTGTACATGGAAACCATCCACAAATACATCGATAAATTGCAGTTCATTATTAAATAAGGGTAGTGCTGAATCTTAGTTATGAACTCTGTCATGTAACATCAAACATTACATTGTAAAAAATGAAAGGTTATAGTTCAAGCTGAAATCTAATTCTTTCCAGGAAATTTCAACCTTAGTCAAACGAAAACCCTTTATACAATTGCACATAATTGAACACCTAAACTAGTTTTACTAGTAAACTTGATTAATCGGAGAACTACCCAGTAATGGAAATAAACTACATGATCGAATATGATGATTTGTAAAGCACAAAACTAAGAAAAGAGACCCATGAGAGTTATGAAATGACAAACCGAAGAAACTTGACAGAAGAGACACCACCGCCATCAAAACAGCAGCAAAGGAAAACCCATCAAGCATCGATTGTATAACAAATCATCCTCCATCTCTTCACGCGGGCCCTGCAAACTGGCGGACCCCATCGGATACCGGCAACGCCACTCAAAGAAGAGGGCGCGTCGATTGCAATCGCGGAGACGCTGAAGTTTAGCTCTTGTAGCAGTTCCAGTATTGTTTTTGTGGCGGGTGGAGTTAGATTTGTAATTGAGCTTGGATAAGAGAAACCTCTGTAAGTACTGTTGGCTTAGCACGCCATTAAGACTGACTGACTTCTGAGTTGGAGCACCAGAAGTTGAGAGGGAAGAGAAAGAGTAAGAAGAGTTAGTGGTGGTGTGAGTTGGTTAGAAAGGTAAGAGGAGTGCAGAAAGCCTCATAACTGATTTAACCGATTATTTTCTTACGATTCAGAGAGATGAATTGTCACTTTCTGTCTGCTCCGTCTTGCTCACTTCACTTAATTTTTCTTTAGAATATGTATCATCGAATTTCTGTAAATTATAAACGCATTATTTTTCTGAAAATACTATAAAATAGGAATGTCACGACGCCCTCTTTTAATATTTGATACAAAATTTAATTATATTTTTTCATAAAATTACAAACTTATTTACTAGATCATGGTTGACTTTAAACGAAAGAGATGTTTAATTTCACATAATTTTTAATAAATTTCAGATATATTATCATAAAGCTGCTGTGATTCAGGAATATTAATATACTATAAATTTTATATTAATAAAATATAGATTATCTTGAAGATTAATAGAAATGTTTGAAAAATGTTTGTTAAATAAAAAATTGATAGGTATTATATTGATATATTTAGTTGGGAGGATAAATTGATGGTATATTACAGTAAATCTCTCTATAGTGATACTCTATATAGAGATAAACCTACATATTTAAAAATTCTAGTCCCAATTTGGGATGGTTATAAATAGAATAAACTCTACATTGTAATAAGTTATAATTTTTCTAATTCCCTCTTAAGAAAGTTGTCTTTACATAGTAATAATTATCTGTATATTACAAAAAAATATATGTTATGTAAATTAAAGGTTTAAATGAAATAAATATTTTATTTAAAATTGTTTGGGACAATGTTTATGCTTTAGAGTTATTTTACATCTTTATTAATTAAACATTTAAACTTAAACAAAATAAAACAAAACAAAATAAAATAAAATAAATCAGAAAGAAGGTTAACCCGGCCCAACCCGCGGCTTAACCCGACGGGTTAGGGTTGGCGGTCCGGGTTGGGCCAACCAATTCCCCAACATTGACGGGCCTAACCCGACCTGCCAATGTTGCCAGGCGGGTTGCGCAACCCGTTGCGGGTCGGGTCGGGCTGGGCTGAATGGGCTGTTTTTCCACCTCTAATCCTAATCGATTAGATTTGAATAATATAAATTTTGGAAAGAAACAGATTTGGGTTTGAATATTTTGGGTACGGCGATAGTTATGCTAACTTTTACCTTGACATACCCCATTTCGCGCAAAAAATATATAACTATACAATATTTAATATTAAAGTTATAAATAGGTTATATTATTTACAACGCAATCACGATATTCACATAGTATGCAGAAGATAAAGATATTAATGAGGTTTACAGCATCATTATTTTTTATATGAATTAATAACATAATAAAAATAACATAATTAATTTTTTCCCTTTCATTATTGTAGTTGTGACGAAGAAAGAAGATGTTTATTCTTGTGGTATTAGATGCTTAAAGTCATACATGCGACTTTTAGTTAGGCTTTGAATTTTTAATTTTATTTATTTTTGTTTATGATTTGTTTGAATAATTTTTATGAGAATAATTAAACTTTCAATAAATAGTAATTTTACTTTTTTTTCTTAGTTCTTCACTTATTAGATATGTAAAAGTAATATAAATTTTGAATTAAAAAAATATTATTTATTATTTGATCCTTTATATATATATATATATATATATATAGTAAAACCTTTCTATAGTCATAATGGTGAGATTAATTAATTTTATTACTATGAGAAAGTTATAACTTAATAGAGCCGTGATAACAATTTTTTTTTTTTTTTATAATTCATATTTTAGTAGTACATTATTGGGATTTCAATTGATATTTTAATACTATTAAGATTTCAATTCAACGTTTCAATTGCCTACTTTTAAAATGGATAGAAGATCATGTCTTAAAACCAACAAAGATAAGTGTCCTTGATGGAATTGTAAATACAGTTGCTGCATGGTTAAATTGAAGTGAAGCCACAAACTATTGCCAATTGTTTAAATCATTACAAAATTATGTAGCAAATTGATGTGAAGCCACATATTATTGCCAATTGTTTTAATCATTACAAAATTATGCAGCAAATTAATGTGAAGCTACATACTATTCCAATTGTTTTAATCATTACCAAATTAGGATCCCCGATGTCGATGAATTGCAAGTTACAAATGAAATGGATGAGGAGAATCAAAGAGTCATTGTAGAATTTTGTGATCAGATTCGACAACTTCATTACACTAATCGAATGGATATTAATGTCTTTTTCAATCATCCAAATGAGCAATAAGTCATATATGTTTTAACTAAAGAAGAAATCATTACTACAATTAGACAAGAAGATAAAGGAAATAATTATGAGGATGCATGATAGTACGGAAATACAAAAAGTTTTGTGCGAAGAAGCTCTAAACATACTTGAGAAACTATAAATATTTAGCTTCAAAAAGAAGATGTTCATGCTAGCCAGTAATCTACCCGCAAAAATGATGTACTAACAACTCTAAAGCATAAATTATTATCTCAAACAACTTTAGATAAATATTTTTTTTCATCTTAACCTTTAATGTAACATAGCATATTTTTTTTTTTTTTT